>NW_026536301.1:0-30858 GCF_028551555.1 Melozone crissalis | reverse complement strand
AAAAAACCCCAAAATTTCAACCCCAAAACGCCCAAAAATCCCCAAATCCCAAGAATCCTAAAATCTCAAATTCAAAATATCCCAAAACCTAAAAACACAAAAATCCGAAAAGCTCAAAATAAGAACGATCCCCAAAATCCCCAAATCCCAAAAGCCCAAAATCCCAACCCCAAAAATCCCAATAACAAAATCCCAAAAATCCCAAAATCCCCAAAATCCCCAAAATTCCAACCCCAAAACCCCCAAAATCCCCAAAATCCCAGCCCCAAAAATCCCAAAAATTCCAACCCCAAAATCCCCAAAATCCCGGCCCCAAAAATCCCCAAAATTTCAACCCCAAATCCCCAAAACCCCCCAAAAAATCCCAAAATCTCAAAAACCCAAATCCCAAAATTCCAAAAAATCCCAAAAATCCCAAAATCCCAAAATCCCAAAATCCCAAAATCCGAACCCCAAAAGGGATCAAGACCCCAAAATCTCAGGGGGGTTTTGGGAGTTTTGGGGGCCTTTTTGGGGTGGTTTTTGGGATATTTTTGGGGGTTTTGGGGCTGATTTTTGGGGTTTTTTGGGGGAATTTTGGGGATTTGGGGCTGATTTTTGGGGAATTTTGGGACAATTTTTTGGGGGATTTTTGGGGCAGTTTTGGGAGGTTTTTGGGGGTTTTGGATCTGATTTTTGGGGATTTTTTGGGGCCTTTTGGGGATTTTGAGGAGATTTTTGGGGGCATTTTGGGGAAGATTTGGGGGATTTTTTTGGGGGTTTTTGGGGGGTTTGGGGGCAGTTTTGGGGATTTTGGGGCTGATTTTTTGAGGGGCTTTTGGGGCAGTTTGGGGGAGAAGTTTTGGGGAGATTTTTGGGGGATTTTGTGGCTTTTTTGGGGCAGTTTTGGGGGGATTTTGGGGGCAATTTTTGGGGGAATTTTAGGGGATTTTGAGGCTGATTTTGGGGGGATTTTGTGGCTGATTTTTGGGGGATTTTGGGACAATTTTGTGGGGATTTTTGGGGCTTTTGAGGCCTTTTTGGGGAAGTTTTTAGGGCATTTTTGGAGCAATTTTGGGGGGAATTTTGGGGGTTTTTAGAGGGGATTTTGGGGTCTCTCGGGGCAGTTTTTGGGGTTTTTTTGGGGTTTTTGGGTGGAATTTGGGCCCCTCCTCACCGCACTCCTTGAGCGGCTCGTCGGACCAATCGCGACAGTGGCGCCGCCCATCGCAGACCTGCGCTATCGCGATACATTCACCCGAGCGGCAGCGGAACCAGTGCGGGGCGGGGCACGACGGGGCTGGGGGAAAGAGAGACCTCCAAATATCACCAAAATCCCCCCAAAATCCCTCCAAACATCTCAAAAAATTCCCCAAAAATAGCTAAAAATCCCCTAAAAATCTGCTAAAAATATCCCCGAAAATTCCCCGAAAATTTCCCAAAAATTCCCCAAAGGGTTCCCCAAAAATCCCCAAACATATCCCTTAATATCCCCCAAAAAATGTCCCTAAAAATCCCCCAAAAATCCCTAAAATCCACCCAAAAATATCCCTAAAAATCCACCCCAAAAATATCCCCAACAATCCCTAAAATCCCCCCGAAATTTTCCCCAAAATCCCTGAAAATTTCCCAAAAATTCCCCCAAAAATCCCCCCAAAAAATCCCCCAAATTCCCAAAAATCCACTCAAGAAATCCCGAAAAATCTCCTAAAATTTCTCAAAACTTCACCCAAAAATTACCCCCAAAAATCCCCAAAATTTTCTAAAAAAAATCACAGAAAATTTCCCAAAAAATCCCCAAAATTTCCCCAAAACATCCCCAAAAATTACCCTAAAAATCCCCCAGAAAATCCCCCCCAAAAATCCCTAAAAATCCCCCCGAAATTTCCCCAAAATCCGCCCGAAAATTTCCCCTCAGGTGGCCCCGCCCCTTCCCCCTCACGTGGCCCCGCCCCCCTCCCGTGGCCCCGCCCCTCCCTCACCCTCGGGACACGCCTCCTCGTCGTCTCCATGGCGACAGTCACGTGTCCCGTCGCAGGCGCGCGCCGCGGGGATGCAGCGCCGGTCGCGACAGCGGAACTGCCCGGGGGGGCACGGCGGGGCGGGGCTAAAGGGGAAAGGGGGCGGGGTTAAAGAGAATGGGCGGGGTTAGAGAGAAAGGGGGCGGGGTTAGAGAGAAAGGGGGCGGGGTTAGACTGGGGTCCCTCCCAGTCCATCCCAGTTTGATCCCAGTCCCTCCCAGTGTAACAGAATCCCCTCCCAGTCCCTCCCAGTTTGATCCCAGTTTGATCCCAGTCCCTCCCAGTTTATCCCAGTTTGATCCCAGTTTATCCCAGTTTATCCCAGTCCCCGCCGCACTCACCGCACCCCTCCTCATCGGAGCTATCGCGACAATCGGCGACGCCGTCGCAGGCGCCCCCTCCTGGCCAGTCCCTCCCAGTTTGATCCCAGTTTGATCCCAGTCCCTCCCAGTTTATCCCAGTCCATCCCAGTCCCTCCCAGTTTATCCCAGTCCCCCTCGCACTCACCGCACCCCTCCTCATCGGAGCTATCGCGACAATCGGCGACACCGTCGCAGCGCCACCTGCTGGCCACGCACTCCCCGGAGCCGCAGGGGAACTGCAGGGGGGGGGCAGGGCGGGGGGGGGCGGGGCGTCCCGCACAGCTCCTCCCCCTCGTCGCTGCCGTCGCGACAGTCGCGATCGCCGTCGCAGCGCCACAGGCGGGGCACGCAGCCGCTGTCGCGACAGCGGAACGAGGAGGGGGGGCAGGGCGGCGTGGGGGGAGGGGCGCAGCCCAGCTCGTCCCGCCCGTCGGGACAATCGCGGTCGCCGTCGCATTGGAAATGTCGCGATAGGCACGAGAGGTCCCCGCACTGGAAATGGTCGGGAGGGCACGGGGGGTGCGCTGGGGGGGGGAATGATTTGAATAAATTTGAATAAATTTGAATGAATTTGAATAAATTTGAATACATAAAAATTAAATGAAATAAAGTAAAAAAAATAAAATAAAATGAATTATAATTAAAATAAAATGAAATGAAATAAAATAAAATAAATTACCATAAAAATGAAATTTAAAAAATAAAATAAAATAAAATAAAATAAAATGAATTACAATTAAAATGAAATGAAATGAAATAAAATAAAATAAATTACAATTAAAATGAAATTTAAAATAAATAAAATAAAATAAAATGAATTACAAATAAAATAAAATAAAATAAAATGAATTACTATTGAATGAAATGAAATAAAATAAAATGAATTACAATTAAAATGAAATGAAATAAAATAAAATAAATTAAAATGAATTACAATTTAAATGAAATAAAATAAAATAAAATGAATTACAATTAAAATGAAATGAAATAAAATAAAATAAATTAAAATGAATTACAATTTAAATGAATGAAATAGAAAAAGTAAAATAAAACAAAATAAAATACAATTAAATTAAATAAAACAAAATAAAATAAAAATAAATAAAAATAAAATAAAAATTAAATAAATAGAATAAAATAATGAAATAAATACAATAACATAAAATAAATTAAAATACATTAAAAAAATCAAATACAATATACATAAATTAAATTAAATAATTTAAAATAAAATAAAACAAAATAAATCAACCAAAAAAATTAACCCCAAAATAGTTCAAATAACCGAAAAAAATTGAGAGAAAATAACCCAAAATAAACAAAAAAATGGGGGGAAATAGCTAAAAAGCCAAAAATAAAATAACCCCAAAATTAAAAATATTCACCTAAAACAGCTGAAAATTAACCCCGAAAATGGGGGAAATAATAAAAAATAAATTAAATAAATAAAAAAAAGTCCCAAAAATGAAAATTTTCCGATTTTTGGGATATTTTATTCCAATTTTTGGTGAATTTTAACCCAATTTTGGTGAATTTTATTCCCATTTTTTGGGATTTTTATCCCAATTTTGGGGGATTTTTATCCATTTCTCTGGTTTTCATCTCCATTTTTGGTTTTTTATCCAATTTTGGGATATTTTACCCAATTTTTGGTTTTTTTATTCCCATTTCGGGATTTCCGCTCCACCCTCGAAACTTCCTCTGGAATTTCGGAGTTTGACCCCAACTTTTAGGGCGGCTCCGTTTCCGTTTTTCACCATTTTTAACCCAATTTTTTTGTCCCTCTCCCGTTTTTGGCTTCTTTCCCCTCATTTTTATATTTTCCCCCAATTTTTGGTGGTTTTATTTCGATTTTTTGGGGGTTTTTCTCCATTTTTTGGGGTTTTTATTCCGATTTTTTTCCCCCATTCCGGCCCCACCCGGGCGCGCCCTCCCCGCGCGCCGCGCGCTGATTGGCTGCCTCAAGCCACGCCCCCGCGGGTGGCCAGTCTGAGCTCAGCCAATCATAGGCGCGTCCGTCCAGGGGCGGGGCGAACCGCGCGCGCTGATTGGTTCATCGCGGGGTGGGTGGGGATGAGGGGGCGTGGCCTCGGATGGGGTGGGGCGGGGTCGCGACACGTGGGGGGGACCCGGGGGGGAATTTGGGGGGTCCTGGGGGGGATTTTAGGGGAATTTTGGGGGGATTTGGGGATTTTGGGGGTCCTGAGGGGATTTGGGGGGTCCTGCATTGATTTTGAGGCTCCTGGGGGGGATTTTGAGGGGATTTTGGGGGTCCTGGGGGTGCTTTGGGGGTCTCGGGGGGAATTTCGGGGGATTTTGGGGGGTCCTGGAGGGGATCTGGGGAGGCCTGGGCAAATTTTGAGGGTCCTGGGGGGGTTTTGGGGGGATTTTGGGGGTCCTGAAAGGTCCTGAGGGGGATTTTGGGGGGACTTAGGCAGATTTTGGGGATCCTGGGTGGAATTTAGGGGGGGATTTGGGGGTCCTGGGGGGTCCTGGGTTGATTTTGGGGGTCCCGGACGAATTTCAGGGGGAATCTTGAGAGGGTCGCAGGGGCGATTTTGGGGGGTCCTGGAAGACCGGGGGGGATTTTGGGGGGTCCTGGGAGGATCACGAAGGAAATTTTGGGGGTCCCGGGGCGGATTTTGGGGGTCCCGGGGCGGATTTTGGGGGGGATTTTCGGGGTCTCTCCCCCTCTCACCTGTGCTCGGTGTCGCCGCCGCCGCCGCTGCCAGGAGGAGCAGGAGGATCCCGGTGGTCCCGAATCCCCTCCCGGTGGTCCCGGATCGGTTCCCGGTGGTCCCGGCTCCCATCCCGGCCGTTCCCGGTTCTGTTTTCGGTCCCGTCCCGGTTCGGGAGCGGAACCGGAGCTTGGAGAGAGCCGGGAGCTCCGAACTGATCCCGGTGCCGGTCCCGGTGCTGATCCCGGTCCCGGTGGCTTCCGGTGCCGCTCCCGGTGCCGGTCCCGGTGCTGATCCCGGTTCTGATCGCTCCCGGTCCAAATCCCGGTGTTTATCCCGCTCCCGGTGGTTCCGTGTTCTGATCCCGGTGCTTATCCCGATCCCGGTGGCTCCCGGTGTTAATCCCGGTTCTAAACCCGATCCCGGTGCTTATCCCGGTACCGGACGCTCCCGATCCCAGTTCTGATCCCAGTCCCGGTCCCGGTGCCGATCCCGGTGTTAATCTCGGTCCTGGTCGCTCCCGGTCCCGGTTGTGATCCCGATCCCGGTGCTTATCCCGGTCCCGGTCGCTCTCGGTGCCGATCCCGGTACAGATTCCGGTCCTGGTTCCGATCCTGACCCCGCTCCCGGTCCAGATCCCAGTTTTTATCCCGGTCCCGGACGATCCCAGTCCCGGTACAGGTCCCGATCCCGGTCGCGGTGCCGATCCCGGTTCAGGTCCCAATCCCGCTCCCGGTCCCGGTGCCGATTCCCGGTGCTTATCCCGGTACCGGACGCTCCCGGTCCAGATTCTGATCCCGATCCCGGTCCCGGTCTCTCCCAGTCCCGGTCCCGGTGCCGGTTCAGGTCCCGGTGCCGATCCCGGTTCCGATCCCGGTCCAGGTCCCGGTGCCGGTGCCGCTCCCGCTCCCTCCCGCCGTCCCGCGGCCGCGGCTCCGCTCGGGCCCCATTTAACGGGCGGGGGGCGGAGCCCGGGGCGTTCAAAAAGGGGGAGGGGAGGGGGGGGAGGGGAGGGGAGGGAGGGGCGGGAAAACCGGGATAAAGGGAGGAAACCGGGAAAGGAAACCGGGAATGAGGGGCGGGAAAATCGGGATAAAGGGAGGAAAACCGGAAATAAGAGAGGGAAAACCGGGAATGAGGGAGGGGCGGGAAAACCGGGATAAAGGGAGGAACCGGGAAAGGAAACCGGGAATGAGAAAGGGGAACCGGGAGGGGAAATCGGGAATGAGGGGCGGGAAAACCGGGATAAAAGGAGGAAACCGGGAATGGAAACCGGGAATGAGGGGTGGGAAAATGGGAATGAGGGAGGGGAAACCGGGATAAAAGGAGGAAAACCAGGAATGAGAGATGGGCGGGAAAATGGGAAATGAGAGAGGGAAAATCGGGATAAAAGGAAGGAAACCGGGAGGGGAAACCGGGAATGAGGGGCGGGAAAATCGGGAAAGGAAATCGGGAATGAGGGTGGGAAAAGAGGGAGGGAAAACCGGGATAAAAGGAGGGAAACCGGGAAAGGAAACCGGGAATGAGGAGTGGGAAAAGAGGGACGGAAAATCGGGAATGAGAGAGGGAAACCGGGAAAAATTGAGGGAAAGGGGGAAGGAAATTCGGGATAAAGGGAGGAAATCCGGGCAGGAAAAATCGGGATAAAGGGACGGAAAAGCAGGAAGGAGAAAGGGGCTTCATTTCCCCATTTTCCATCCCCAAAAATTCCCCCCAAACACTTCTCAGGAACCTTAAATCCCCTCCTAGGGAGCCCCAAATTCCCAATTCCCACCCAGGGACCCCAAAAATCCCCTCTGGAACCCCCAAAAATCCCCTCTGGAACCCCAAAATCCCCCAAAATCACCCCAAAAACTCCTCTGGAACCCCCAGGGAGCCCCAAAATCGCCCCAAAATCCCCCATTTCCCCTCCCCCCCCCCCCTTGATTAATTCATGAATTAATTCATTCATTAACTCTGGACTCGGCTCCCGCTGGATTAATTAATTTATTAATTAATTCTCGACCGTCGGGGACCCAGGGGCAGCGACAGCGCCGGGGGCGGGGGAGGGGCCGGGACAGCCCAAGGCGGAGCCGGGGGGGGGTTGGGAACACCCGGGGGGGGTTTGGGATGGTCCAGGATGGATTTGGGATGGCCCAGGATGGTCCAGGATGGATTTGGGATGGCCCAGGATGGTCCAGGATGGATTTAGGAACATCCAGGATGGTCCAGGATGGATTTGGGATGGTCCAGGATGGATTTGGGATGGTCCAGGATGGTCCAAGATGGATTTGGGAACACCCAGGATGGTCCAGGATGGATTTAGGAACATCCAGGATGGTCCAGGATGGATTTGGGATGGTCCAGGATGGTCCAAGATGGATTTGGGATGGTCCAAGATGGATTTGGGAACACCCAGGATGGTCCAAGATGGATTTGGGATGGTCCAGGATGGTCCAGGATGGATTTGGGATGGCCCGAGGGGATTTAGGAGCATCCATGATAGATTTGGGGTGGTCCAGGATGGTCAAAAATGGATTTAGGATGGTCCAGGATGGATTTGGGATGGCCCAAGGGGATTTAGGAACACCCAGGATGGTCCAGGATGGATTTGGGATGGTCCAAAGGGATTTAGGAACATCCACTATGGATTTGGGATGGTCCAGGATGGTCCAGGATGGTCCAGGATGGATTTGGGGTGGTCCAAGGGCATTTAGGAACATCCAGGATGGATTTGGGACGATCCAGGAGGTTTTGGGATGGTCCAGGAGGTTTTGGGATGGTCCAAGATGGATTTAGGATGGTCCAGGATGGATTTGGGATGGTCCAAGAGGATTTAGGAACACCCAGGATGGATTTAGGAACACCCAGGATGGATTTAGGATCACTCAGGATGGATTTAGGATGGTCCAAGGGGATTTAGGATGGTCCAAGGGGATTTAGGATGGTCCAAGGGGATTTAGGAGCATCCAGGACCACCCAAATTTGGGCCAATCTGGACCTGGGACCACCTGGGACCATCTGGACCAACCCAGGCCCACCTGAGATAATCCAGGATGGATTTAGGATCATCCAAGAGGATTTAGGATCACTCAGGATGGATTTAGGATGGTCCAAGGGGATTTAGGAGCATCCAGGATGGATTTAGGTTGGTCCAAGGGGATTTAGGAGCATCCAGGACCACCCAAATTTGGGCCAATCTGGACCTGGGACCACCTGGACCAACCCAGGCCAATCCAGGCCCACCTGGGCTGACCCGGGTATAAATACGGGCGCGGATTTTGGGGTTTTTTCGGGTTTTTTTGGGGATTTTTTTGAGGTTTTTGGGGGTTTTTTTTGGGATTTTCAGGATTTTTGGGAATTGCGGCGTCGCTGCCGTCGGAGCTACGGGGGGAGGGGAATTTGGGTTTTTTTGGGGTTTTTTTTTGGGTTTTTTTTGGGGGGTTTCTCAGAGTTCCGGAGCCGTGGAATGTTCGGGGTTCAGTCGTCCTCGGTGCCGCTGCCGGAGCGATCCTGGGGAGGGATTTGGGGTCAGGTTTGGGGATTTTGGGGTTTTAGGATGGGATTTGGGGGATTTGTGGTTTTGAGATGGGGTTTGGGGGTCAGAATTTGGGATTTGGGGGATTTACAGGTTCAGGATTTGGGATTTGGGGCAGAGATTTGGGATTTTGGGGTTTTAGGATGGGATTTGGGGTCAGGATTTGGGATTTGGGGTTCAGGATTTGGGATTTGGGGTTTTAGGATGGGATTTGGGATTTACGGGGTTTGGGGTCAGGGTTTAGGGTTCAGGATTTGGGATTTGGGGTTCAGGGGTTGGGATTTGGGGTCGGAATTTGGGATTTGGGGTTCAGGATTTGGGGTTTGGGTTCAGCATTTTGGGTTTGGGATCTCTCCCAGGATTCGGGGTTCAGGATCAGGATTTGGGGTCAGGATTTGGGGTCAGGATTTGGGGTTTGGAGTCAGGGTTTGGGGTTTGGGATCTCTCCCAGGATCCGGGATTTTGGGTCAGGATTTGGGATCACTGTCAGGGTTTGGGGTCAGGATTCGGGGTTTGGGATCAGGATTTGGGGTCAGGATTTGGGGTTTGGGGTCAGGATTTGGGGTTTGGGATCAGGATTTGGGTCAGGATTTGGGGTTTGGGGTCCCACCTCCTCCTGCTCGTCGTGGCTCGGGAGGGGTTTGGGGGGCTCAGGATTTGGGGTTCAGGGGTTGGGATTTGGGGGATTTGGGGGTTCAGGATTTGGGGTTTTGGGATAGAATTGGGGATTGGGATTCGGGGTCCCACCTCCTCCTGCTCGTCGTCGCTCTCGTCGTCGCTCAGGAGGGGTTTGGGGCGCCCCCCGCGCCCCCCCCGGCGCCGGCCGCCCTTGCCGCGTTCCGGAACCTTCTCCTTGCGGCCCAGGCGGATCTTCACCTTCACCGAGCGCGCTGGGGGGGACGGGAGCGGGGACTGAGCCGCAACCCCAATCCCAACCCCAATCCCAATCCCATTGATCCCAATCCCAATTCCATTGATCAATCCCAATCCCAACCCCAATCCCAATCCCATTGATCCCAATCCCAATTCCATTGATCAATCCCAATCCCAATCCCAATCCCAATCCCAATCCCATTGATACCAATCCCAATTCCATTGATCCATCCCAATCCCAACCCCAATCCCAATCCCAATCCCAATCCCAATCCCATTGATCCCAATCCCATTGATCCCAATCCCAATTCCATTGATCAATCCCAATCCCAATCCCAATCCCAATCCCAATCCCATTGATACCAATCCCAATTCCATTGATCCATCCCAATCCCAATCCCAATCCCATTGATCCCATCCCAATCCCAATCCCACTGATCCCATCCCAATCCAAATCCCATTGATCCCAATCCCAATCCCATTGATCCATCCCAATCCCAATCCCACTGATCCCATCCCAATCCCAATCCCATTGATCCCAATCCCAATCCCAATCCCATTGATCCAATCCAATCCCATCCAGATCCAATCCCATTGGTCCCATTGATCCCAATGACCCCACCCCATCCCAATCCCATCCCATTGATCCCATCCCAATCCCATGGATCCCATTGATCCCACTGATCCCATCCCATTGATCCCATCCAATCCAATCCCATCAATCCCATTGATCCCATCCCATTGATCCCATTTATCCTACTGATCCCATCCCATTGATCTCATCCGATCAATCCCATCGATCCCGTCCCATCAATCCCATTGATCCCACCCACTGATCCCATCAGTCCCATTGATCCCATCCCATCAACCCCATACAATCTGATTGATCCCATTGACCCCATCCCATTGATCCAATTGATCCCATCAATCCCATTGATCCCATCCAATCCCATTGATCCCATCCCCTCAATCCCATCAATCCCATTGATCCCATTGACCCCATCCAATCCCATTGATCCCATCAATCCCACTGATCCCATCGATCCCATTGATCCCATTGACCCCATCCAATCCCATTGATCCCATTGACCCCCATGATCCCATCGATCCCATTGACCCCATCAATCCCATGGATCCCATTGACCCCATCCAATCCCATTGATCCCATCAATCCCACTGATCCCATCGATCCCATTGATCCCATTGACCCCATCCAATCCCATTGATCCCATCAATCCCATTGACCCCATCCAATCCCATTGATCCCATCAATCCCACTGATCCCATCGATCCCATTGATCCCACTGACCCCATCCAATCCCATTGATTCCATTGACCCCCATGATCCCATCGATCCCATTGATCCCATCCGATCAATCCCATTGATCCAATCCCATTGACCCCGTCCAATCCCATTGATTCCATTGACCCCCATTGATCCCATCGCTCCCATCGATCCAATCCGATCAATCCCATCGATCCAATCCCATTGATCTCATCCAATCAATCCCATTGATCCAATCCCATTGACCCCGTCCAATCCCATTGATTCCATTGACCCCCATTGATCCCATCGCTCCCATCGATCCAATCCGATCAATCCCATCGATCCCATCGATCCCATCTGATCAATCCCATTGATTCCATTGACCCCCATTGATCCCATCGCTCCCATCGATCCAATCCGATCAATCCCATCGATCCCATCCCATTGATCTCATCCGATCAATCCCATCGATCCCATCCCATCGATCTCATCCGATCAATCCCATCGATCCCATCCCATTGATCTCATCCGATCAATCCCATCGATCCCATCCCATTGATCTCATCCGATCAATCCCATTGATCCAATCCCATTGACCCCGTCCAATCCCATTGATTCCATTGACCCCCATTGATCCCATCGCTCCCATCGATCCAATCCGATCAATCTGATCAATCCCATCGATCCCATCCCATCGACCCCACAGCCCCCCCCGCCCCCGGCGCACCCTCGGACTCGGAGCCTTCCTCCTCGGCCTCCTCCTCCTCCTCGCTGTCCTCGCCGTCGCTCTCCTCCTCCTTCTCCACCTTCTGCCGCACGCTGGTGAACACCGACTGCAGCACGATCGAGTCCTCGTAGATCTGCGGGGACGGTCACGCGCGGTCACTCGCGGTCAGTTCTGGTCACTCGTGGTCAGTCTTGGTCACTCGCGGTCAGTTCTGGTCACTCGTGGTCATTCATGGTCAGTCATGGTCACGCGCGGTCACTCGCGGTCAGTTCTGGTCACTCGTGGTCATTCATGGTCAGTCATGGTCACGCGCGGTCACTCGCGGTCAGTTCTGGTCACTCGTGGTCATTCATGGTCAGTCATGGTCACGCGCGGTCACTCGCGGCCAGTTCTGGTCACTCGTGGTCATTCATGGTCAGTCGTGGTCACGCGCGGTCACTCGCGGTCAGTTCTGGTCAGTCTTGGTCACTCATGGTCACTTGTGGTCAGTCATGGTCAGTCATGGTCAGTCATGGTCAGTCGCGGTCACTCGCGGTCACTCGTGGCCAGTTCTGGTCAGTCATGGTCAGTCTTGGTCAGTTCTGGTCAGTCTTGGTCACTCATGGTCACTTGTGGTCAGTCTTGGTCAGTCATGGTCAGTCTTGGTCACTCATGGTCACTCGCGGTCACTCGCGGTCTGTTCTGGTCAGTCTTGGTCACTTGTGGTAACTTGTGGTCAGTCATGGTCACTCATGGTCACTCATGGTCAGTCGTGGTCACCTGTGGTCAGTTCTGGTCACTTGTGGTCAGTCATGGTCACCCATGGTCAGTCATGGTCAGTCCTGGTCACTCATGGTCACTCGTGGTCACTCGTGGTCAGTCATGGTCACTTGTGGTCAGTCATGGTCAGTCCTGGTCACTCCTGGTCACTCGTGGTCACTCGTGGTCAGTCATGGTCACCCATGGTCAGTCATGGTCACCCATGGTCAGTCATGGTCAGTCCTGGTCACTCATGGTCACTTGTGGTCAGTCATGGTCACTCGTGGTCACTCGTGGTCAGTCATGGTCACTCGTGGTCAGTCGTGGTCACTCATGGTCCCTCATGGTCACTCGTGGTCACTCGTGGTCAGTCATGGTCATTCCTGGTCATTTCTAGTCACCCATAGTCACTCCTGGTCATTCTTGGTCACTCCAGGTCACTCCTGGTCAGTTCTGGTCTTCCCTGGTCACTCTTGGACATTCCTGGCCACCCCAGGTTGTCCCACCCAGGTTGTCCCACCCAAGGTTCTCCTACCAGAGACCCCTCGAGGTTGAAGGTCTGGAGCAGCATCACGTCCTTCTCCAGGTGCCACCCCAGGTTCCATCCCACCACAGATCCCACCCCAGGTTGTCCCACCCCAGGTTGTCCCCTCCGGGTTGTCCTCTCCAAGGTTCTCCTACCAGGGACCCCTCCAGGTTGAAGGTCTGGGCGTTCTGGCCCAGGTTGTCCCTCACAGATCCCACCCCAGGTTGTCCCATCAGGGTTGTCTCCTCCAGGTTGTCCCACCCCAGGTTGTCCCCT
The DNA here is from genome assembly GCF_028551555.1 of Melozone crissalis. NCBI lineage: Eukaryota > Metazoa > Chordata > Aves > Passeriformes > Passerellidae > Melozone > Melozone crissalis. The sequence continues at coordinate 17,894 of NW_026536301.1, read as the reverse complement.
CCAGGTTGTCCTCCCCAAGGTTCTCCTACCAGGGACCCCTCCAGGTTGAAGGTCTGGGCGTTCTGGCCCAGGTTGTCCCTCACAGATCCCACCCCAGGTTGTCCCCTCCAGGTTGTCCTCTCCAAGGTTCTCCTACCAGAGACCCCTCCAGGTTGAAGGTCTGGGCATTCTGGCCCAGGTTGTCCCTCACAGATCCCACCCCAGGTTGTCCCCTCCAGGTTGTCCTCTCCAAGGTTCTCCTACCAGAGACCCCTCCAGGTTGAAGGTCTGGGCGTTCTGGCACAGCAGCATCACGTCCTTCTCCAGGTCGTTGAGGCTCCGGTATTTGTGGTTCCGGATCCGTTCCTGGCCGGGAGGAACCGCGGTCAGGGTGGGGCCTGGTGGAGCCCAGGAGATCCTGGTGGACCCCGGTGGATCCTGGTGGAGCCCAGGAGATCCTCAAGGAACCTCAAGGAACCTCCAGGAACCCCAAGGAACTTCAAGGATCCAGTGGTGGACCCCAGTAGAACCTCAAGGAACCTCCAGGAACCTCGAGGATCCACTGATGGATCCTGGTGGACCCTGGTGGACCCCAGTGGATCCTGGTGGACCTCAGTAGATCCTGATGGGTCCCATCCCGGTAGATCCCATCCTGGTGGACCCCAGTGGAACCTGGTGGACCCCTGTAGATCCTGGTAAACCCTGGTGGACCCCAGAAGATCCTGGTGGATCTCAGTAGAACCTGGTGGACCCCGATGGATCCTGGTGAACCCCAGTAGATCCCCATGGACCCCGATGGACCTCAGTGGACCCTGGTGGACCCCAGTAGATCCTGGTAGACCCCAATTGACCCTGGTGGACCCCAGTGGATCCCGGTGGACCCCAGTAGATCTCAGTGGATCTTAATGGTCCCCAGTAGATCCTGGTGGACCCCAATGAATCCTGGTGGACCCCGATGGACCCTGGTGGACCCCAGCAGACCCCAGTGGACCCTGATGGATCCTGGTGGACCCCGGTGGATCCTGGTGGACATTGGTGAACCCTGGTGGACACTGGTGGACCCCAGTGGATCCTGATGGACCCTGGTGGATCCTGGTGGACCCTGATGGACCCTGGTGGACCCTGATGGATCCTGGTGGACATTGGTGGATCCTGGTGGACCCTGATGGACCCTGGTGGACCCCAGGAGATCAGGGTTGATCCTGATGGATCTTGGTGGACCCAGATGGACCCTGGTGGACATTGGTGGATCCTGGTGGACCCTGATGGACCCTGGTGGACCCCAGGAGATCAGGGTTGATCCTGATGGATCTTGGTGGACCCAGATGGACCCTGGTGGACATTGGTGGACCCTGGTGGATCCCCATGGACCCTGGTGGATCCCAGGAGGTCCTGGTGGACCCCGGTGGATCCTGGTGAACCCCAGGAGATCCTGATGGAGCTCAGCGGACCCCGGTGGAGGCCAGGAGATACCTTGATCTTCTTGAAGTCCACGGGCTTGCGGATGAGCTCGTAGTACTCGGGGAGCTCCTTGCGGGACGGCAGCTGGATGAAAACCTCGCTGAGCTGGCGCCCGCTGCTGCTGCGGGGAGGGAGGGGACGCGGCGTCAGCGCGGCCTTCGTCATCACCAGCGTCATCGTCGTCATCGTCACCGTCATCATCATTGTCATCATCGGCATCTCATTATCATCATCGTCGTCATCATTGTCATCGTCATCATCGTTATCATCTCATTATCATCATCATCGTCATCATCGTCATCGTCACCATCATCATCATTGTCATCATCGGCATCTCATTATCATCATCATCGTCATCGTCATCATTGTCATTGTCATCATCGTTATCATCTCATTATCATCATCAGCGTCATCGTCATCATTGTCATCATCATCATCATTGTCATCATCGGCATCTCATTATCATCATCATCGTCATCATTGTCATTGTCATCATCGTTATCATCTCATTATCATCATCATCATCATCGTCATCATTGTCATTGTCATCATCATCATCATTGTCATCATCGGTATCTCATTATCATCATCATTGTCATCATCATTATCATCATCTCATTATCATCATCATCATTGTCATCATCATCATTGTCATCTCATTATCATCATCATCATTGTCATCATTGTCATTGTCATTGTCATCGTCACCATCATCATCATGAGCATCTCATTGTCATCATCATTGTCATCGTCATCATTGTCATTGTCATCATCGGCATCTCATTATCATCATCATCATTGTCACCATCATCATCATCGCATTATCATCAGCAGCATCCCAGTGTCTTCCTCCTCCTCCTCATCATCATCATCGTCATCATCACCATCATCATCGTCATCTTCATTGTCATCGTCACCATCATCATCGTTGCCATCATCGCATTATCATCATCATCATCATCATCTCATTATCATCATCCCAGTGTCCTCCTCATCATCATCATCATCGTCATCATTGTCATTGTCATGGTCATCGTCACCACCATCATCATCAGCATCTCATTATCATCATCATTGTCATCGTCATCATTGTCATTGTCACCGTCACCATCATCATCATTGTCATCATCATCATCATCACATTATCATCAGCAGCACCCCAGTGTCCTCCTCCTCCTCATCATCATCGTCATCATCACCATCATCATCATCATTGTCATTGTCATCGTCACCATCATCATCGTCATCATCGCATTATCATCATCATCATCATCACATAGTCATCATCATCTCATTATCATTGTCATCATCATCAGCACGTTGTCATCATCATCATCATCATCATCATCCTTGTCATCAGCACTATCATCACATTGTCATCATTGTCACTGTCATCATCATCATCATCTCATTATCATCATCTTATCATCATCATCATCATCATCATTGTCATCATAATCATCGTCATCGTCATTGTCACCATCATCATCATTGTCACCATCATCATCACTGTCATCACCACCATCATCATCATCGTCACCACCACCATCATCATCGTCATCATCTCATAATCTTTGTCATCATCATCATCATCATCATCATCACATTGTCCTCCTCATCGTCATCATCACCATCATCACCACCACCATCATCATCATCATCATCATCATCTCATTATCATCATCACGTTGTCATCATCATCATCATCATCATTGTCACCATCATCATCTCATAATCATCGTCATCATCATCACCACATTGTCCTCCTCACCGTCATCATCATCATCATCACCACCATCATCATCAGCAGCAGCATCTCATTATCATCATCATCATCACCATCATCATCATCATCAGCAGCATCTCATCATCATCATCATCATCGTCATCATCATCTCATCCTCATCCTCACCATCATCATCATCATCTCATCATCGTCATCATCATCATCATTGTCATCATCACCATCATCAGCAGCAGCAGCATCATCATCCCCGCATCCTCCTCATCATCATCATCGTCATCATAATCAGCATCAGCATCTCATCATCATCCTCGTCATCATCATCATCGTCATCATCATCATCACATTGTCATCATCACCACCATCACCATCATTGTCATCATCATCATCATCCCATTGTCCTCATCATCATCATCATCAGCCCATTATCCTCATCTTGTCCTCATCATCATCAGCATCATCATCATCACACTGTCCTCATCATCACCTCATAATCTTCAGCCCATTACCCTCATCCTCATCATCTTATCATCTCATCATCATCACATTGTCCTCATCATCCTCATCCTCATCCTCATCCTCATCATCTCATAAACGTCGGCGTCAGCCGTGACCTTCCTCGTCCCTGCTCCTCACCTGAGCCTGCAGGAACCCTCCATCCTCACGTGTCCTCCTCACCTTGTCCTTGTACTTGATGATGTCCAGGCCCACCAGAAACCCCCAGGAACCTCCAGGCCCACCTGGAACCTTCTACCATCACCTGGAACCCTCCAGGAACCAGCAGGAACCGCCCATCCCGACGTGTCCTCCTCACCTGTCCTTGTACTTGATGACAACCAGGAACCTCCAGAACCTTCAGAACCCTCCAGACCCACCTGGAACCTCCAGGAACCCCCAGGAACCTGCAGGAACCGCCCATCCCGACGTGTCCTCCTCACCTGTCCTTGTACTTGATGACAACCAGGAACCTCCAGAACCTTCAGAACCCTCCAGACCCACCTGGAACCTCCAGGAACCCCCAGGAACCTGCAGGAACCGCCCATCCCGACGTGTCCTCCTCACCTGTCCTTGTACTTGACAACAGCCAAGAACCTTCAGAACCTCCAGGAACCTTCAGAACCCTCCAGACCCACCAGGAACCTGCAGGAACCGCCCATCCCGACGTGTCCTCCTCACCTGTCCTTGTACTTGATGACGGCGTCCACGATCTTGCGCATCTTGCGGGTCAGGGGCGGTGGGTTCGGGGACAACTTCTCGGCCGGGGGTCGGCCGCGCTTCTTCTGCTTCCGAATCTCCTCGTCCTTGTCGCGGCTCCGGGCGCCCGCCGGGGGTCCCGGGGGTCCCTCGGGCTCCCGCTTGCGCTTGCGAGAGGACTTCTTCTGGCGGACCTCCTCCTCGATCTCCTCCAGGGTGCCCTCCTCGATGGCCTGGTGGTGGAGACAAGGGGATTTAGGATCTAAAGGGATTTAGGACCATTTCCATCTCAGAGGGTTTGGGACCATCCCAATCCAGAGAACTTCTTCTGGTGGACCTCCTTCTCCTGGATCTCCTCCAGGGTGCCCTCCTCGATGGCCTGGGGAGGAACCAAGGGGATTTAGGATCTACAGGGGTTTGGGATCTACAGGGGTTTGGGATTTATGGGGTGGTGGAACCAAAGAGATTTGGGATCTACAGGGGTTTGGGACCATCCCAATGCAGAGGACTTCTTCTGGTGGACCTCCTCCTCCTGGATCTCCTCCAGGGTGCTGTCCTCGATGGCCTAGGGGGGAACCAAGGGGATTTAGGATCTACAGGGGTTTGGGATCTACAGGGGTTTAGGACCATCTCAATCTCAGAGGGTTTGGGATTTTGGGGTCCAAAGGTGTTTGGGACCATCCCAATTCCAGAGGACTTCTTCTGGTGGACCTCCTTCTCCTGGATCTCCTCCAGGGTGCTCTCCTCGATGGCCTGGGGGGGAACCAAGGGGATTTAGGATCCAAAGAGATTTGGGCTCCTTGGGATTTGAGCTCCTTGGGATTGGAGATCTTTGGGGTGGTGGATCTACAGGAACTTGGGATCTACAGGGATTGGAGAACCTTGGGATTAGGCATCCTTGGGATTTGTGGTCTCCATTGATTTGAGATGGAACTGGAGATCCTTGGAAATGAAGAACCTTGTGGTGGATCCATGGGGACTTTGGATCTACAGGGACTGGAGAACCTTGAGGTGGTGGATCTTTGGGATTGGAGAACCTTGGGATTGGAGATCTTTGGGACTGGAGAACCTTAGGACTGGAGATCCTTGGGGTGGTGGATCCACAGGAACTTGGGATCTACAGGGACTGGAGATCCTTGGGATTGGAGATCCTTGAGATTTAGGATCTCCAGTGATTTGAGATCCTTGGGACTGAAGAACCTTGGGAATGAAGAACCTTGGGGTGGTGGATCCATGGGGACTTTGGATCTACAGGAACTGGAGATCCTTGAGGTGGTGGATCCTTGGGATTTAGGATCCTTGGGATTTAGGATCTCCAGGGATTTGGGCTCCTTGGGACTGGAGAACCTTGAGATTGGAGATCTTTGGGTGGTGGATCCACAGGAACTTGGGATCTACAGGGACTGGAGATCCTTGAGGTGGTGGATCCTTGGGATTGGAGATCTTTGGGACTGGAGATCTTTGGGACTGGAGATCTTTGGGACTGGAGAACCTTGGGATTGGAGATCTTTGGGATGGTGGATCCACAGGAACTTGGGATCTACAGGGACTGGAGAACCTTGGGACTGGAGATCCTTGGGATTTAGGATCCTTGGGATGGTGCTCCCACCCCACCAGGTGCCACCACCAGGTGCCACCACCACCACCACCCAATTCCACCACCAGGCGCCACTATCAGATGCCACCACCACCACCACCATGTGAGGTCCCACCTTGAGCCACTGCTTCTCGGTCAGCGAGTCGCTGTAGTCGACCTCCTTGGGGTTTGGGATCTCCAGGGATTCGGGCTCCTCCAACCCCATGAGATGCCACCACCACCACCACCAGGTGCCACCACCAGGTACAACCACCAGATGCCACCACGAGATGAGGTCCCACCTTGAGCCACTGCTTCTCGGTCAGCGAGTCGCTGTAGTCGACCTCCTTGCGGTGCCGGGAGCCGCGGCCGAACATCTTCTCCTCCTCCTCCTCGCAGGTCAGGCGCTCGACCTCGGCGTCGTCCTTGAGGATCCACGACGGGAGCTCGTCCTCCTCCATCAGCCGCGGCTTCCGCTTGGGGTTCCGCGCCTCCTCCCGCCGCCGGTCCAGGTCCATGCGCTGGTGGGACGGGCAGGAAGGGGTTAATGGTGGACGTCTGAGGTGGGATGGATCTTCTGAGGAGACTGGGGAACATCTGAGGTGGGGTTGTGGTTTTTGGATGGATCTTCTGAGGTGGGATCTGGGATATCTGAGGTGGGATGGGGTGAGGAACATCTGAGGTGGGATCAGGGAGATCTGAGGTGGGATGGATCCTCTGAGGAGATCAGGGCCATCTGAGGTGGGATTGGGGAACATCTGAGGTGGGATCAGGGATATCTGAGGTGGGATGGGGTGAGGAACATCTGAGGTGGGATCAGGGAGATCTGAGGTGGGTTTGGGGAGATCTAAGGTGGGATGGATCTTCTGAGGAGATCAGGAACATCTGAGGTGGGATTGGGGAACATCTGAGGTAGGATGGGGTGAGGAACATCTGAGGTGGGATCAGGGAGATCTGAGATGGGATGGATCTTCTGTGGTGGGATGGATCTTCTGAGGAGATCAGGAACATCTGAGGTGGAATTGGGGAACATCTGAGTCAGCGTCAGGGAGATCTGAGGTGGGATGGATCTTCTGAGGAGACCAGGGTCATCTGTGGTGGTATCGGGGCCATCTGAGGTGGGGCTGGGGACATCCGAGGTGGGATGGATCTTCTGAGGAGATTGGGGAATATCTGAGGTGGGATTGGGACCATCCAAGGTGGGATCAGGGATATCTGAGGTGGGACTGGGGCCATCTGAGGTGGGATGGGGAGCTCGTCCTCCTCCATCAGCCGCGGCTTCTGCTTGGGGTTCCGCGCCTCCTCCTCCTCCTCATCTCCTCCTCCTCCTCATTTCCTCTTCCTCATCTCCTGCTCCTCTTCCTCTTCATCTCTTCCTCCTCTTCCTCAGGAGATCTTCCTCCTCTCCCATCTCCTCTTTCCCCATCTCCTCCTCCCGCCCTTCCTCCCTCTCTTCCTCCTCCTCCTCCTCATCTCCTGCTCTTCTTGCTCAGGAGATCTTCCTCATCCCGTGTCCCTCTTCCTCATCTCCTGCTCCTCTTCCTCCTCATTTCCTCCTCCTCTTCCTCAGATCTTCCTCCTCTCCCATCTCCTCCCATCTTTCCTCCTCCTCCTCCTCCTCCTCTTCATCTCCTGTTCCTCCTCCTCCTCCTCCTCATCTCCTGCTCCTCTCCCTCATCTCCATCTCCTCTTCCTCCTCCTCCTCCTCCTCCTCCTCCTCATCTCTTGCTCCTCTCCCTCATCTCCATCTCCTCTTCCTCCTCCTCCTCCTCCTCCTCCTCCTCCTCATCTCTTGCTCCTCTCCCTCATCTCCATCTCCTCTTCCTCCTCCTCCTCTTCCTCCTCATCTCCTGCTCCTCTTCCTCCTCATTTCCTCCTCCTCTTCCTCAGATCTTCCTCCTCTCCCATTTCCTTTTCCTCCTCCTCTTCCTCATCTCCTGCTCTTCCTCCTCATCTCCTCTTCCTCTTCCTCTTCATCTCCTGCTCTTCTTTCTCGGGAGATCTTTCCCCATCTCCTCCTCCTCCTCTCCCCCTTCTCCTCTTCTTCCTCCTCTTCCTCTTTCCCCATCTCCATCTCCTCCTCCTCCTCCTCCTCCCCCCGCCCTTCCTCCCTCCTCCTCCTCCTCCTCACCATGAAGAGGTCGAACTCCTCCTCGTGCCGGGCGATCATCTGGATCTCTGCTTCCTCCCTCCTCCTCCTCATCTCCTTCCTCCTGCCCTTCCTCCCTTTCCTCCTCCTCCTCATCTCCTGCTCCTCTTCCTCATCTCTATCTCCTCTTCCTCCTCCTCCTCTCCCTCCTCAACTCCTCCTCCTCTTCCTCATCATCTCCTCCTCCTCTTCCTCTTCATCTCTTCCTCCTCTTCCTCAGATCTTCCTCCTCTCCCATCTCCTCTTTCCCCATCTCCTCCTCCTCCTCCTCCTCCTCCTCCTCCTCCTCCTCCTCCTCCTCCTCCTCCTCCTCCTCCCCCCGCCCTTCCTCCCTTCTCCTCCTCCTCCTCACCATGAAGAGGTCGAACTCCTCCTCGTGCCGGGCGATCATCTGGATCTCTGCTTCCTCCCTCCTCCTCCTCCTCCTCCTCCTCCTCCTCCTCTTCCTCCTCCTCCTGCCCTTCCTCCCTTTCCTCCTCCTCCTCATCTCCTGCTCCTCTTCCTCATCTCTATCTCCTCTTCCTCCTCCTCCTCTCCCTCCTCAACTCCTCCTCCTCTTCCTCTTCATCTCTTCCTCCTCTTCCTCAGATCTTCCTCCTCTCCCATCTCCTCTTTCCCCATCTCCTCCTCCTCCTCCTCCTCCTCCTCCTCCTCCTCCTCCTCCCCCCGCCCTTCCTCCCTCCTCCTCCTCCTCCTCACCATGAAGAGGTCGAACTCCTCCTCGTGCCGGGCGATCATCTGGTTCACGGTTTCGTCGTCGGGCACCTCATCTTCCTCCTGCAACCCAGATCGGAGCCTTCGGCCTCGGCCCCCGGGACCGCCTGGGGCCCTTCTGGGGCAAATTTGGGGATTTTGGGGTAATTTTGGGGATTTTTTGGGGTTTTTAGGGTATTTTTAGTGGATTTTTGGGGGTTTTTTTTGCCGATTTTTGGGTGCTTTAATTGGGATTTTTTGCTCATTTTTGAGTCACTTAAATGGAATTTTTTGGGTATTTTTAGTGGATTTCTGGCTCATTTTTGAGTGCTTAAAATTGGGATTTTTTGCTCATTTTTGGGTGGTTTATTTTGGTTTTTCTGCCCAATTTTAGGTGGTTTCAGTGGATTTTTGCCCATTTTTGGGTGGTTTAAATTGGATTTTTTGCTCATTTTTGGGTCTTTTTTTGAGTTTTTTTTGCTCATTTTTGGGTCATTTAAACGGAATTTTTTTTGTTCAATATTGGGCGGTTTAAATGGATTTTTCTGGGATTTTTTTGCTCATTTTTGGGTCTTTTTTGGGGTTTTTTGTCCATTTTTGGGGTGGATGTAAAGGGATTTTTTGGGTATTTTTAGTGGATTTTTGGCTCATTTTTGGGTGATTTCTATGGGTTTTTATTTCTCATTTTTGGGTGGATTTTAGGGGTTTTTTTGCTCATTTTTGGGTCTTTTTTTGGGGTTTTCCCCCCATTTTTGAGTGGTTTTTTGGGGTTTTTTTTGGTTCATTTTTGAGTCTTTTTTGGGTCTTTTTTGTCCATTTTTGGGTGGTTTCAGTGGGATTTTTTTGGCATTTTTAGTGGATTTTTGGGTGATTTAATTGCGATTTTTTGCCCATTTTTAGGTGCTTTAATTGGGATTTTTTGCCCATTTTTGGGTGATTTAATTGGGATTTTTTGCTCATTTTTGGGTCTTTTTTGGGGTTTTTTTGCCCATTTTTAGGTGCTTTAATTGGGATTTTTTGCTCACTTTTGGGTGATTTAATTGGGTCTTTTTGGGGGGTTTTTTGCTCTTTTTTGGGTGGTTTAAATGGGATTTTTTTGGTACTTCTAGTGGATTTTTGGCTCATTTTTAGGTGGTTTAAATCAATTTTTTTTCTCATTTTTGGGTCTTTTTGGGGTTTTTTTTTGTCCATTTTTTGGTGCTTTCAGTGGAGTGTTTTGGTTGGATTTTTGGGTTTTTTTCCCCATATTTGGGTGATTTAAATGGGATTTTTTGATCATTTTTGGATGGTTTTTTTGGGTTTTTCTTCACTTTTTTGGGTGGTTTAAATGGGGTTTTTTTTGGGTATTTTCAGTGGATTTTTGGCCCATTTTTGGGTGGTCTAAATGAGTTTTTTTGGGTAGTTTTTTTGCTTATTTTTGGGTGGTTTTAGTGGCTTTTTGCTCGTTTTTGGGTGGCTTTTTTGGCTCAAATTTGGATGCTTTAATTGGGATTTTTTGCTCATTTTTGGGTCATTTAAATGGAATTTTTTGGGTGTTTTTAGTGGATTTCGGGCTCATTTTTGGGTACTTTCAATGGGGTTTTTTGCTCATTTTTGGGAGGTCTTAGTGAATTTTTTTCTTGTTTTTGGGTGGTTTAAATCAATTTTTTTCTCATTTTTGGGTGGTTTAATTGTGGATTTTTGCCCATTTTTGGGTGGTTTAAATGGGTTTTTGTGGGGTTTTTTTTGGGTTTTTCGTTCATTTTTTAGAGGATTTTTGCTCGTTTTTGGATGGTTTAAATTGGGATTTTTGCCCATTTTTTGGTGGTCTGAATGGGCTTTTTTGGGTGGTTTCAGTTGATTTTTTTGCATATTTCCAGGTAGTTTAAATAGATTTTTTTCTCATTTTTGGGTGCTTTAAATGGGATTTTTTTGCTCATTTTTAGGGTTTTTTTTTGCTTTTTTGCTTATTTTCAATGTTTTTTCCTCATTTTTGGGTGGTTTAAACAGAATTTTTTCCTCTTTTTTGTGTAATTTCCATAATTTTTCCACTTTTTCCTGTATTTTTCCCCATTTTGAAGCATTTTCATCCCAATTTCCTCTTTTATTTTTACATTTCACCCCATTTCAGATTGGTTCTATAACAATTTTTTAATTTTTTTGTGCCATTTCCAACTCAATTTTTGCCTTTTTGGACATTTTTTATCCATCTTCGCCGCTTTCAATTTATTTTAATTTTTTCTCCTTTTTTTCATTTTTATTTTCCCCTCATTTCAACTTTCAGCCAAATTTTCTTCGTTTTTGGCCATTTTTGAGTCTTTTTTTTTTGCAATTTTTAACTCATTTTACCTGAATTTGGGCCAATTTTTCTCCTTTTTTTGCATTTTCAGGACATTTTTCCTCATTTTCACCCCTTTAAAATCAGATTTTAATTCACTTTTCCAACTTCCAGGCCAATTTTTTCCCTTTTTTTTTTTGCTTTTTCAGGTCGATTTTAACTGAATTTTGGCATTTTTAACTCATTTTTTGCTGTTTTTAGGCTGTTTCTAAATAATTTTTACCACTTTTTATTCATTTTAATTAACTTTTCCCCCACTTTTGTCCCTTCCAAGCCATTTTAATCTGATTTTTGTCACTTTCAGGCTGATTTAAAGCAATTTTTGCCTTTTTTAAGCCATTTTCACCCCATTTTTGGTGTTTTCAGTCCCCTCCTAATTCATTTTTGGCCATTTCAGGCCATTTAAATCTCATTTTTTGCACTCTCAGGTTGTTTAAAATCTCATTTTTTGCCCTTCCAAACCGTTATAAATCTCATTTTTGGTTCTTCTAAGCCACTTCAATCTCATTTTTAGTCATTAAAATCTCATTTTTGGTCCCTTGAAGTCACTTAAATCTCATTTTTGGTTCTTTCAATCTCATTTCTGGTCCTTCCACGCTACATAAATCTCATTTTTGGCCCTTTCAATCCAACTTTTGGCCATTTCAATCTGATTTTTGGCCATTTAAATCTGATTTTTGGCCATTTCAATCTGATTTTTGGCCATTTCAATCTGATTTTTGGCCGTTTAAATCTCATTTTTGGCCATTTCAATCTGATTTTTGGCCATTTAAATCTCACTTTTGGCCATTTAAATCTCTTTTTTGGCCCTTCCAAACCACTTAAATCTCATTTTTGGCCACCTCAGACCATTTCAATCTCAGTTCTGGCCCTTCCACACTACAAAAATCTCATTTTTGGTCCTTCTAAGCCACTTCAGTCTCACTTTTGGCTCTTTCAATCTCAATTTTGGCCCTTCCAAGCCATTTCAATCTCACTTTTGGCAATTTAAATCTCATTTTTTTGCCCTTCCAAGCCACTTAAATCTCACTTTTGGTCATTTCAATCTCATTTTTGACTGCTTCAATCTCACTTTTTGCCCCTCTGAGCCACTTCAATCTCACTTTTGGCCATTAAATCTCATTTTTGGCCACTTAAATCTCATTTTTGGCCATTAAAATCTCATTTTTGGCCACTTAAATCTCATTTTTGGCCCTTCTAAGCCATTTCAATCTCACTTTTGGCCATTAAATCTCATTTTTGGCCACTTCAATCTCATTTTTGGCCCTTCTAATCCATTTCAATCTCATTTTTGGCCATTAAAATCTCATTTTTGGCCACTTCAATCTCATTTTTGGCCATTAAAATCTCATTTTTGGCCACTTAAATCTCATTTTTGGCCCTTCTAATCCATTTCAATCTCATTTTTGGCCATTAAAATCTCATTTTTGGCCACTTCAATCTCATTTTTGGCCATTAAAATCTCATTTTTGGCCACTTAAATCTCATTTTTGGCCCTTCTAAGCCATTTCAATCTCACTTTTGGCCATTAAAATCTCATTTTTGGCCACTTCAATCTCACTTTTGGCCATTTCAATCTGATTTCTGACACTTTCAGCCTCTTTCAATCTCACTTTTTGCCCTTCCAGTCCATTTCAATCTCACTTTTGGCTCTTCTAAACCATTTAATCTCAATTTTGGCCATTCTAAGCCATGGAAATCTCATTTTTTTTTTGCCTTTCCAAACCATTTCAATCTCACTTCCGGCCCTTCCAAGCTCCTTCGATCTCACTTTTGACCATCTCGGACCATTTCCAATCCCGTTTTTGGCCATTTCAATCTCATTTATTTCCCTTCCAAGCCACTTAAATCTCACTTCTGTCACTCTCAGACCATTTCAATCTCATTTCTGGCCATTCCAAGCCACTTAAATCTCATTTTTGGCCACTTCAATCTCATTTTTGGCCACTTAAATCTCATTTTTGGCCATTTAAATCTCATTTTTGGCCACTTCAATCTCATTTTTGGCCACTTCAATCTCATTTTTGGCCATTTAAATCTCATTTTTGGCCACTTCAATCTCATTTTTGGCCACTTCAATCTCATTTTTGGCCCTTCCAAGCCATTTCAATCTCACTTTTGGCCATTTCGATGCCATATTTTGCCCTTCCAAGCCATTTTAATTTCACTTTTTGCCCTTCCAAGCTACTGAAATCCCATTTTTGGCCACTCAAATCTCACTTTTAGCCATTTCAACCTCATTTTGGGCCCTTCCAAGGCACTTAAATCTCATTTTTGGCACTCTCAGCTTGTTTCAATCTCACTTTTGGCCCTTTCTAGCCACTTAAATCTCATTTTTGGCCACTTAAATCTCATTTTTGGCCACTTAAATCTCATTTTTGGCCATTTCAATCTCACTTTTTGCCCTTCCAATCCATTTCAATCTCACTTTTGGTCCATCCGAGCCACTTAAATCTCATTTTTGGCCCTTCCAGTCCATTTCAATCTCACTTTTGACCATCTCGGGCCATTTCAATCTCATTTTTGGGCATTTAAGAGCATTTCAATCTCATTTCTGGCCCTTCCAATCCATTTCCATCTCATTTTTGTTCCTTCCAAGCCACTTAAATCTCATTTCTGGTTCTTCTAATCCATTTCAATCTCACTTTTGGCCATTAAAATCTCATTTTTGGCCACTTAAATCTCATTTTCGGCCCTTCCAAGCCACTTCAATCTCACTTTTGCCCATTAAACCTCACTTTTGGCCACTCTAATCCATTTCAATCTCATTTTTGCCCATTTAAATCTCACTTTTGTCCTTTCCAGGCTCTTTAAATCTCACTTTTGGGCACCCTAAGCCACTTAAATCTCACTTTTGGCCATTTAAATCTCACTTTTGGCCACTTAAATCTCACTTTTGGCCATTTAAATCTCATTTTTGGCCACTTAAATCTCACTTTTGGCAACTTAAATCTCATTTTTGGCCACTTAAATCTCACTTTTGGCCACTTAAATCTCATTTTTGGCCATTTAAATCTCACTTTTGGCCACTTAAATCTCATTTTTGGCCACTTAAATCTCACTTTTGGCCACTTAAATCTCACTTTTGGCCACTTAAATCTCATTTTTGGCCATTTAAATCTCATTTTTGGCCACTTAAATCTCATTTTCGACCCTTCCAGGCCATTTCAATCTCACTTTTGGCCCTTTCTACCTACTTAAATCTCACTTTTAGCCACTTCAATCTCACTTTTGTCCCTTCCAAGTCATTTCAATCTCATTTCTGTCACTCTCAGGCTCTTTCAATCTCACTTTTGGTCCTTCTAAACCATTTCCATCTCACTTTTGACTCTTCCAAGCCACTTAAATCTCATTTCTGGCACTCTCAGACCGTTTTAATCTCATTTTTTTGCCCTTCCAAGCCACTTAAATCTCATTTTTTGCCACTCTAAGCCATTTCAATCTCATTTTTTGCCCTTCCAGGCTCTTTAAATCTCACTTTTGGGCACCCTAAGCCACTTAAATCTCATTTTTGGGCATTTAATTCTCACTTTTGACTCTTCCAGGCCATTTCAATCTCACTTTTGGCCCTTTCTACCTACTTAAATCTCATTTTTGGCCACTTAAATCTCATTTTTGGCCACTTAAATCTCATTTTTGGCCATTTAAATCTCACTTTTGGCCACTTAAATCTCATTTTTGGCAACTTAAATCTCATTTTTGACCACCTAAATCTCATTTTTGGCCACTTAAATCTCACTTTTGGCCACTTAAATCTCATTTTTGGCCACTTAAATCTCATTTTTGGCCACTTAAATCTCATTTTCGACCCTTCCAGGCCACTTCAATCTCACTTTTGCCCATTAAACCTCACTTTTGGCCACTCTAAGCCATTTCAATCTCATTTTTTGCCCTTCCAGCCTCTTTAAATCTCACTTTTGAGCACCCTAAGCCACTTAAATCTCATTTTTGGGCATTTAATTCTCACTTTTGACCCTTCCAGGCCATTTCAATCTCACTTTTGGCCCTTTCTACCCACTTAAATCTCATTTTTGGCCATTTAAATCTCACTTTTGGCCACTTAAATCTCATTTTTGGCCACTTAAATCTCATTTTTGGCCACTTAAATCTCACTTTTGGCCACTTAAATCTCACTTTTGGCCACTTAAATCTCATTTTTGGCCACTTCAATCTCACTTTTGGCCATTTAAATCTCACTTTTGGCCATTTAAATCTCATTTTTGGCCACTTAAATCTCACTTTTGGGCGTCCTAAGCCACTTAAATCTCACTTTTGGCCATTTAAATCTCACTTTTGGCCATTTAAATCTCATTTTTGGCCACTTAAATCTCATTTTCGACCCTTCCAGGCCATTTCAATCTCACTTTTGGCCCTTTCTACCTACTTAAATCTCATTTTTGGCCACTTAAATCTCATTTTTGGCCACTTAAATCTCATTTTTGGCCATTTCAATCTCATTTTTGGCCATTTCAATCTCATTTTCGACCCTTCCAGGCCATTTCAATCTCACTTTTGGCCCTTTCTACCTACTTAAATCTCACTTTTGGCCACTTCAATCTCATTTTTGGCCACTTGAATCTCACTTTTGGCCACTTCAATCTCATTTTTTGACCCTTCCACACTCCCTAAGTTTGATTGTTTTGCTCTTTCCTGTCCCCGGTGCGTGCGGGTGCGCTCGGGCAGTGGAGACTGAAGGGCCCCGCTCACCTTCAGAGGAGTTTCCTCGGCCTCAGGGCCCAGGGAGCCACTGCAGTGTCTGCTCTGCGGATAAACACACGCATTCAGTCTCCAGGGCCTTTCCGAACAACTTTAATATTATTTTTAATATTTTTTTTATAATTTTTGTTTTTATTTTTCTCGGGTTTTTTTTCTCCCCCCCCCCCCTAAAAAAATTCCGAGCAGGCGGCTCCTCACGCTCCCTGCTCTCGGGGTTGGGGTTTTTTTTTTTTTTGGGTTTTCGAATTTTTTTTTTTTATTTTTTTTTTTTTGGCGTGAAAATTCAATTTTTTTTTTTTTTTTTTTTTTTTTTTGGTTTTTGTTGGGAATTCTTTTTTCTCAGTCCCCAAAATTCTCATTTTTTTTCAATCCTAGAATTCTGGGGGTTTTTTTTTCTCACTCCTACAATTCTCATTTTTTTTTTTTTTTTTTTACTCCTAAAATTCCTTTTTTTTTGTTTTGTTCAAAATTATCTTTTTTTTTGTGACCCCTAAAAAATTCTCATTTTTTCACTCCTAAAAATTCTCATTATTTTTTTTTCTGACTCCCACAGCTCTCATTTTTTTCCTAAAAATATCCTAGAGAATTCTCATTTTTCACTCCTAAAACTCTCATTTTTTTCCTAAAAAATTCTCATTTTTCCTTTCTAAAATTCTCATTTTTTCCTAAAAAATTCCTAAAAAATTTTTATTTTTTCCTCCTAAAAAATTCTCATTTTTCACTCCTAAAACTCTCATTTTTCTCAAAAAAAATTCCCTAAAAAATTCTCCTTTTTCCTCCTAAAACTCTCATTTTTCTCCTAAAAAATTTGAATTTTTCCCATTTTTTACCTCGTCCTGCTCCTCGTGCTCGAGGATGGCCTGCAGGAAGGCCCTGCGCTCGTGGCAATTCTCCTTATTTGACTCCTAAAACTCTCATTTTTCACTCCTATAATTCTTATTTATTTCTCACATCTAAAAAGTTCCCATTATTTTTTTTTTTCACTCCTAAAATTCTCATTTTTTTCCCTCCTAAAATTCTGGTTTTTTTCCTTCTCACACCTAAAAAAATTTAATTTTTTTCCTAAAAAATTCTCATTTTTTCACTCCTAAAAAATTTCAATTTTTTCCTTCTCACACCTAAAAAAACTTAATTTTTTTCCTAAAAAATCCCTAAAAAAATTCTCATTTTTTTCCCTCCTAAAATTCTCTTTTCTTTCCTTCTCACACCTAAAAAAGCTTAATTTTTTTTCTCAAAAAATCCCTAAAAAAATTCTCATTTTTTCACTCCTAAAATTCTTTTTTTTCCTTCTCACACCTAAAAAAACTTAATTTTTTTCCTAAAAAAATCCCTAAAAAAACCCTCATTTTTTCACTCCTAAAATTCTCATTTTTTCTCTTCTCACTCCTAAAAAATTCAATTTTTTTCCTAAAAAAATTTCGATTTTTTTTTTTTCCTCACTCCTAAAAAACTTGAATTTCTGTTATTTTGTTACCTCGTCCTGCTCCTCGTGCTCGAGGATGGCCTGCAGGAAGGCCCTGCGCTCGTGGCTGGAGGATTTCTGGTCGAACATCCCGGCCTGGATCCAGCCCCTTTTCCCTTTTTTCTTAAATATTTTAATTTATTTCACTCCTAAAACATTCTCATTATTTTTTCCTTACTCCTAAAAACTTCTCATTTTTTCTGACTCCCAAAATTCACATTTTTTCAGTCCTAAAACTCTCATTTTTTCCCCTACAAATTTCCTAACAAAATTCCCATTTTTCACTCCAAAATTCTCTTTATTTTTTTCCTTTGCTCCTAAAAAATTCTCATTTCTTCTCTCCTAAAATTCTCATTTCTTGTCTTCTCGCTCCTAAAAAAAATTTAAATTTTTTCCTAAAAAATCCCTAAAAAATTCTCATTTCTCCTCCTAAAATTCTCATTTTTCACTCCAAAATTCTCTTTATTTTTTTTCCTTCGCTCCTAAAAAATTCTCATTTCTTCTCTCCTAAAATTCTCATTTCTTGTCTTCTCACTCCTAAAAAAAATTTAAATTTTTTCCTAAAAAATCCCTAAAAAATTCTCATTTCTCCTCCTAAAATTC
>NW_026536300.1:0-86663 GCF_028551555.1 Melozone crissalis | reverse complement strand
TTCTAGAGGCTGCACGGAGGTCTGCCGAGTGTTTTGCAAGAAGAGAAAGAAAGTTGTCCAAAACAGCTTGCAATCGAATGTTCATGTGAATAGAAAAGGCAGGAGAGTGGTCAGGTACTGTTTTCTCTCAGTTGGCAAGCTGCGCACACAATCGCAGTGTTGTACAGCTTGTTTCATCACCTTTGCCAAGTTGCCGCTCTCTCCGGCTCCCGGAGACGAAGAAGCTGCTTCTTCGCGCAAAGACGATTCTGCCGCTCACAGTGCTCTGCAGTGTGTGTCTTCTGCCGAAAGAGATCCGGGAGCTGTGCTTAGCTCTGCAGAGCACCGTACCTTCGTCTTTAGGCTCTCTTCTCGTCTACATCTTAGCAAAAAGCTTTTCCACTCTGTCTGGCAAGGAGAAACTGTGCCAGCACAGAAAACATCTCCCATCGTGTTCTAGAGGCTGCACGGAGGTCTGCCGAGTGTTTTGCAAGAAGAGAAAGAAAGTTGTCCAAAACAGCTTGCAATCGAATGTTCATGTGAATAGAAAAGGCAGGAGAGTGGTCAGGTACTGTTTTCTCTCAGTTGGCAAGCTGCGCACACAATCGCAGTGTTGTACAGCTTGTTTCATCACCTTTGCCAAGTTGCCGCTCTCTCCGGCTCCCGGAGACGAAGAAGCTGCTTCTTCGCGCAAAGACGATTCTGCCGCTCACAGTGCTCTGCGGTGTGCGGCTTCTGCCGAAAGAGATCCGGGAGCTGTGTATAGCTCTGCAGAGCACCGTACCTTCGTCTTTAGCCTCTCTTCTCGTCTATATCTTAGCAAAAAGCTTTTCCACTCTGTCTGGCAAGGAGAAACTGTGCCAGCACAGAAAACATCTCCCATCGTGTTCTAGAGGCTGCACGGAGGTCTGCCGAGTGTTTTGCAAGAAGAGAAAGAAAGTTGTCCAAAACAGCTTGCAATCGAATGTTCATGTGAATAGAAAAGGCAGGAGAGTGGTCAGGTACTGTTTTCTCTCAGTTGGCAAGCTGCGCACACAATCGCAGTGTTGTACAGCTTGTTTCATCACCTTTGCCAAGTTGCCGCTCTCTCCGGCTCCCGGAGACGAAGAAGCTGCTTCTTCGCGCAAAGACGATTCTGCCGCTCACAGTGCTCTGCAGTGTGTGTCTTCTGCCGAAAGAGATCCGGGAGCTGTGCTTAGCTCTGCAGAGCACCGTACCTTCGTCTTTAGCCTCTCTTCTCGTCTACATCTTAGCAAAAAGCTTTTCCACTCTGTCTGGCAAGGAGAAACTGTGCCAGCACAGAAAACATCTCCCATCGTGTTCTAGAGGCTGCACGGAGGTCTGCCGAGTGTTTTGCAAGAAGAGAAAGAAAGTTGTCCAAAACAGCTTGCAATCGAATGTTCATGTGAATAGAAAAGGCAGGAGAGTGGTCAGGTACTGTTTTCTCTCAGTTGGCAAGCTGCGCACACAATCGCAGTGTCGTACAGCTTGTTTCATCACCTTTGCCAAGTTGCCGCTCTCTCCGGCTCCCGGAGACGAAGAAGCTGCTTCTTCGCGCAAAGACGATTCTGCCGCTCACAGTGCTCTGCAGTGTGTGTCTTCTGCCGAAAGAGATCCGGGAGCTGTGCTTAGCTCTGCAGAGCACCGTACCTTCGTCTTTAGCCTCTCTTCTCGTCTACATCTTAGCAAAAAGCTTTTCCACTCTGTCTGGCAAGGAGAAACTGTGCCAGCACAGAAAACATCTCCCATCGTGTTCTAGAGGCTGCACGGAGGTCTGCCGAGTGTTTTGCAAGAAGAGAAAGAAAGTTGTCCAAAACAGCTTGCAATCGAATGTTCATGTGAATAGAAAAGGCAGGAGAGTGGTCAGGTACTGTTTTCTCTCAGTTGGCAAGCTGCGCACACAATCGCAGTGTTGTACAGCTTGTTTCATCACCTTTGCCAAGTTGCCGCTCTCTCCGGCTCCCGGAGACGAAGAAGCTGCTTCTTCGCGCAAAGACGATTCTGCCGCTCACAGTGCTCTGCAGTGTGTGTCTTCTGCCGAAAGAGATCCGGGAGCTGTGCTTAGCTCTGCAGAGCACCGTACCTTCGTCTTTAGCCTCTCTTCTCGTCTACATCTTAGCAAAAAGCTTTTCCACTCTGTCTGGCAAGGAGAAACTGTGCCAGCACAGAAAACATCTCCCATCGTGTTCTAGAGGCTGCACGGAGGTCTGCCGAGTGTTTTGCAAGAAGAGAAAGAAAGTTGTCCAAAACAGCTTGCAATCGAATGTTCATGTGAATAGAAAAGGCAGGAGAGTGGTCAGGTACTGTTTTCTCTCAGTTGGCAAGCTGCGCACACAATCGCAGTGTTGTACAGCTTGTTTCATCACCTTTGCCAAGTTGCCGCTCTCTCCGGCTCCCGGAGACGAAGAAGCTGCTTCTTCGCGCAAAGACGATTCTGCCGCTCACAGTGCTCTGCGGTGTGCGGCTTCTGCCGAAAGAGGTCCGGGAGCGGTGCTTAGCTCTGCAGAGCACCGTACCTTCGTCTTTAGCCTCTCTTCTCGTCTACATCTTAGCAAAAAGCTTTTCCACTCTGTCTGGCAAGGAGAAACTGTGCCAGCACAGAAAACATCTCCCATCGTGTTCTAGAGGCTGCACGGAGGTCTGCCGAGTGTTTTGCAAGAAGAGAAAGAAAGTTGTCCAAAACAGCTTGCAATCGAATGTTCATGTGAATAGAAAAGGCAGGAGAGTGGTCAGGTACTGTTTTCTCTCAGTTGGCAAGCTGCGCACACAATCGCAGTGTTGTACAGCTTGTTTCATCACCTTTGCCAAGTTGCCGCTCTCTCCGGCTCCCGGAGACGAAGAAGCTGCTTCTTCGCGCAAAGACGATTCTGCCGCTCACAGTGCTCTGCAGTGTGTGTCTTCTGCCGAAAGAGATCCGGGAGCTGTGCTTAGCTCTGCAGAGCACCGTACCTTCGTCTTTAGCCTCTCTTCTCGTCTACATCTTAGCAAAAAGCTTTTCCACTCTGTCTGGCAAGGAGAAACTGTGCCAGCACAGAAAACATCTCCCATCGTGTTCTAGAGGCTGCACGGAGGTCTGCCGAGTGTTTTGCAAGAAGAGAAAGAAAGTTGTCCAAAACAGCTTGCAATCGAATGTTCATGTGAATAGAAAAGGCAGGAGAGTGGTCAGGTACTGTTTTCTCTCAGTTGGCAAGCTGCGCACACAATCGCAGTGTTGTACAGCTTGTTTCATCACCTTTGCCAAGTTGCCGCTCTCTCCGGCTCCCGGAGACGAAGAAGCTGCTTCTTCGCGCAAAGACGATTCTGCCGCTCACAGTGCTCTGCAGTGTGTGTCTTCTGCCGAAAGAGATCCGGGAGCTGTGCTTAGCTCTGCAGAGCACCGTACCTTCGTCTTTAGCCTCTCTTCTCGTCTACATCTTAGCAAAAAGCTTTTCCACTCTGTCTGGCAAGGAGAAACTGTGCCAGCACAGAAAACATCTCCCATCGTGTTCTAGAGGCTGCACGGAGGTCTGCCGAGTGTTTTGCAAGAAGAGAAAGAAAGTTGTCCAAAACAGCTTGCAATCGAATGTTCATGTGAATAGAAAAGGCAGGAGAGTGGTCAGGTACTGTTTTCTCTCAGTTGGCAAGCTGCGCACACAATCGCAGTGTTGTACAGCTTGTTTCATCACCTTTGCCAAGTTGCCGCTCTCTCCGGCTCCCGGAGACGAAGAAGCTGCTTCTTCGCGCAAAGACGATTCTGCCGCTCACAGTGCTCTGCAGTGTGTGTCTTCTGCCGAAAGAGATCCGGGAGCTGTGCTTAGCTCTGCAGAGCACCGTACCTTCGTCTTTAGCCTCTCTTCTCGTCTACATCTTAGCAAAAAGCTTTTCCACTCTGTCTGGCAAGGAGAAACTGTGCCAGCACAGAAAACATCTCCCATCGTGTTCTAGAGGCTGCACGGAGGTCTGCCGAGTGTTTTGCAAGAAGAGAAAGAAAGTTGTCCAAAACAGCTTGCAATCGAATGTTCATGTGAATAGAAAAGGCAGGAGAGTGGTCAGGTACTGTTTTCTCTCAGTTGGCAAGCTGCGCACACAATCGCAGTGTTGTACAGCTTGTTTCATCACCTTTGCGAAGCTGCCGCTCTCTCCGGCTCCCGGAGACGAAGAAGCTGCTTCTTCGCGCAAAGACGATTCTGCCGCTCACAGTGCTCTGCAGTGTGTGTCTTCTGCCGAAAGAGATCCGGGAGCTGTGCTTAGCTCTGCAGAGCACCGTACCTTCGTCTTTAGCCTCTCTTCTCGTCTACATCTTAGCAAAAAGCTTTTCCACTCTGTCTGGCAAGGAGAAACTGTGCCAGCACAGAAAACATCTCCCATCGTGTTCTAGAGGCTGCACGGAGGTCTGCCGAGTGTTTTGCAAGAAGAGAAAGAAAGTTGTCCAAAACAGCTTGCAATCGAATGTTCATGTGAATAGAAAAGGCAGGAGAGTGGTCAGGTACTGTTTTCTCTCAGTTGGCAAGCTGCGCACACAATCGCAGTGTTGTACAGCTTGTTTCATCACCTTTGCCAAGTTGCCGCTCTCTCCGGCTCCCGGAGACGAAGAAGCTGCTTCTTCGCGCAAAGACGATTCTGCCGCTCACAGTGCTCTGCGGTGTGCGGCTTCTGCCGAAAGAGATCCGGGAGCTGTGTATAGCTCTGCAGAGCACCGTACCTTCGTCTTTAGCCTCTCTTCTCGTCTATATCTTAGCAAAAAGCTTTTCCACTCTGTCTGGCAAGGAGAAACTGTGCCAGCACAGAAAACATCTCCCATCGTGTTCTAGAGGCTGCACGGAGGTCTGCCGAGTGTTTTGCAAGAAGAGAAAGAAAGTTGTCCAAAACAGCTTGCAATCGAATGTTCATGTGAATAGAAAAGGCAGTAGAGTGGTCAGGTACTGTTTTCTCTCAGTTGGCAAGCTGCGCACACAATCGCAGTGTTGTACAGCTTGTTTCATCACCTTTGCCAAGTTGCCGCTCTCTCCGGCTCCCGGAGACGAAGAAGCTGCTTCTTCGCGCAAAGACGATTCTGCCGCTCACAGTGCTCTGCAGTGTGTGTCTTCTGCCGAAAGAGATCCGGGAGCTGTGCTTAGCTCTGCAGAGCACCGTACCTTCGTCTTTAGCCTCTCTTCTCGTCTACATCTTAGCAAAAAGCTTTTCCACTCTGTCTGGCAAGGAGAAACTGTGCCAGCACAGAAAACATCTCCCATCGTGTTCTAGAGGCTGCACGGAGGTCTGCCGAGTGTTTTGCAAGAAGAGAAAGAAAGTTGTCCAAAACAGCTTGCAATCGAATGTTCATGTGAATAGAAAAGGCAGGAGAGTGGTCAGGTACTGTTTTCTCTCAGTTGGCAAGCTGCGCACACAATCGCAGTGTCGTACAGCTTGTTTCATCACCTTTGCCAAGTTGCCGCTCTCTCCGGCTCCCGGAGACGAAGAAGCTGCTTCTTCGCGCAAAGACGATTCTGCCGCTCACAGTGCTCTGCGGTGTGCGGCTTCTGCCGAAAGAGGTCCGGGAGCGGTGCTTAGCTCTGCAGAGCACCGTACCTTCGTCTTTAGCCTCTCTTCTCGTCTACATCTTAGCAAAAAGCTTTTCCACTCTGTCTGGCAAGGAGAAACTGTGCCAGCACAGAAAACATCTCCCATCGTGTTCTAGAGGCTGCACGGAGGTCTGCCGAGTGTTTTGCAAGAAGAGAAAGAAAGTTGTCCAAAACAGCTTGCAATCGAATGTTCATGTGAATAGAAAAGGCAGGAGAGTGGTCAGGTACTGTTTTCTCTCACTTGGCAAGCTGCGCACACAATCGCAGTGTCGTACAGCTTGTTTCATCACCTTTGCCAAGTTGCCGCTCTCTCCGGCTCCCGGAGACGAAGAAGCTGCTTCTTCGCGCAAAGACGATTCTGCCGCTCACAGTGCTCTGCAGTGTGTGTCTTCTGCCGAAAGAGATCCGGGAGCTGTGCTTAGCTCTGCAGAGCACCGTACCTTCGTCTTTAGCCTCTCTTCTCGTCTACATCTTAGCAAAAAGCTTTTCCACTCTGTCTGGCAAGGAGAAACTGTGCCAGCACAGAAAACATCCCCCATCGTGTTCTAGAGGCTGCACGGAGGTCTGCCGAGTGTTTTGCAAGAAGAGAAAGAAAGTTGTCCAAAACAGCTTGCAATCGAATGTTCATGTGAATAGAAAAGGCAGGAGAGTGGTCAGGTACTGTTTTCTCTCAGTTGGCAAGCTGCGCACACAATCGCAGTGTTGTACAGCTTGTTTCATCACCTTTGCCAAGTTGCCGCTCTTTCCGGCTCCCGGAGACGAAGAAGCTGATTCTTCGCGCAAAGACGATTCTGCCGCTCACAGTGCTCTGCAGTGTGTGTCTTCTGCCGAAAGAGATCCGGGAGCTGTGCTTAGCTCTGCAGAGCACCGTACCTTCGTCTTTAGCCTCTCTTCTCGTCTACATCTTAGCAAAAAGCTTTTCCACTCTGTCTGGCAAGGAGAAACTGTGCCAGCACAGAAAACATCTCCCATCGTGTTCTAGAGGCTGCACGGAGGTCTGCCGAGTGTTTTGCAAGAAGAGAAAGAAAGTTGTCCAAAACAGCTTGCAATCGAATGTTCATGTGAATAGAAAAGGCAGGAGAGTGGTCAGGTACTGTTTTCTCTCAGTTGGCAAGCTGCGCACACAATCGCAGTGTTGTACAGCTTGTTTCATCACCTTTGCCAAGTTGCCGCTCTCTCCGGCTCCCGGAGACGAAGAAGCTGCTTCTTCGCGCAAAGACGATTCTGCCGCTCACAGTGCTCTGCAGTGTGTGTCTTCTGCCGAAAGAGATCCGGGAGCTGTGCTTAGCTCTGCAGAGCACCGTACCTTCGTCTTTAGCCTCTCTTCTCGTCTACATCTTAGCAAAAAGCTTTTCCACTCTGTCTGGCAAGGAGAAACTGTGCCAGCACAGAAAACATCTCCCATCGTGTTCTAGAGGCTGCACGGAGGTCTGCCGAGTGTTTTGCAAGAAGAGAAAGAAAGTTGTCCAAAACAGCTTGCAATCGAATGTTCATGTGAATAGAAAAGGCAGGAGAGTGGTCAGGTACTGTTTTCTCTCAGTTGGCAAGCTGCGCACACAATCGCAGTGTTGTACAGCTTGTTTCATCACCTTTGCGAAGCTGCCGCTCTCTCCGGCTCCCGGAGACGAAGAAGCTGCTTCTTCGCGCAAAGACGATTCTGCCGCTCACAGTGCTCTGCAGTGTGTGTCTTCTGCCGAAAGAGATCCGGGAGCTGTGCTTAGCTCTGCAGAGCACCGTACCTTCGTCTTTAGCCTCTCTTCTCGTCTACATCTTAGCAAAAAGCTTTTCCACTCTGTCTGGCAAGGAGAAACTGTGCCAGCACAGAAAACATCTCCCATCGTGTTCTAGAGGCTGCACGGAGGTCTGCCGAGTGTTTTGCAAGAAGAGAAAGAAAGTTGTCCAAAACAGCTTGCAATCGAATGTTCATGTGAATAGAAAAGGCAGGAGAGTGGTCAGGTACTGTTTTCTCTCAGTTGGCAAGCTGCGCACACAATCGCAGTGTTGTACAGCTTGTTTCATCACCTTTGCCAAGTTGCCGCTCTCTCCGGCTCCCGGAGACGAAGAAGCTGCTTCTTCGCGCAAAGACGATTCTGCCGCTCACAGTGCTCTGCAGTGTGTGTCTTCTGCCGAAAGAGATCCGGGAGCTGTGCTTAGCTCTGCAGAGCACCGTACCTTCGTCTTTAGCCTCTCTTCTCGTCTACATCTTAGCAAAAAGCTTTTCCACTCTGTCTGGCAAGGAGAAACTGTGCCAGCACAGAAAACATCTCCCATCGTGTTCTAGAGGCTGCACGGAGGTCTGCCGAGTGTTTTGCAAGAAGAGAAAGAAAGTTGTCCAAAACAGCTTGCAATCGAATGTTCATGTGAATAGAAAAGGCAGGAGAGTGGTCAGGTACTGTTTTCTCTCAGTTGGCAAGCTGCGCACACAATCGCAGTGTTGTACAGCTTGTTTCATCACCTTTGCCAAGTTGCCGCTCTCTCTGGCTCCCGGAGACGAAGAAGCTGCTTCTTCGCGCAAAGACGATTCTGCCGCTCACAGTGCTCTGCAGTGTGTGTCTTCTGCCGAAGGAGATCCGGGAGCTGTGCTTAGCTCTGCAGAGCACCGTACCTTCGTCTTTAGCCTCTCTTCTCGTCTACATCTTAGCAAAAAGCTTTTCCACTCTGTCTGGCAAGGAGAAACTGTGCCAGCACAGAAAACATCTCCCATCGTGTTCTAGAGGCTGCACGGAGGTCTGCCGAGTGTTTTGCAAGAAGAGAAAGAAAGTTGTCCAAAACAGCTTGCAATCGAATGTTCATGTGAATAGAAAAGGCAGGAGAGTGGTCAGGTACTGTTTTCTCTCAGTTGGCAAGCTGCGCACACAATCGCAGTGTTGTACAGCTTGTTTCATCACCTTTGCCAAGTTGCCGCTCTCTCCGGCTCCCGGAGACGAAGAAGCTGCTTCTTCGCGCAAAGACGATTCTGCCGCTCACAGTGCTCTGCGGTGTGCGGCTTCTGCCGAAAGAGGTCCGGGAGCGGTGCTTAGCTCTGCAGAGCACCGTACCTTCGTCTTTAGCCTCTCTTCTCGTCTACATCTTAGCAAAAAGCTTTTCCACTCTGTCTGGCAAGGAGAAACTGTGCCAGCACAGAAAACATCTCCCATCGTGTTCTAGAGGCTGCACGGAGGTCTGCCGAGTGTTTTGCAAGAAGAGAAAGAAAGTTGTCCAAAACAGCTTGCAATCGAATGTTCATGTGAATAGAAAAGGCAGGAGAGTGGTCAGGTACTGTTTTCTCTCAGTTGGCAAGCTGCGCACACAATCGCAGTGTCGTACAGCTTGTTTCATCACCTTTGCCAAGTTGCCGCTCTCTCCGGCTCCCGGAGACGAAGAAGCTGCTTCTTCGCGCAAAGACGATTCTGCCGCTCACAGTGCTCTGCAGTGTGTGTCTTCTGCCGAAAGAGATCCGGGAGCTGTGCTTAGCTCTGCAGAGCACCGTACCTTCGTCTTTAGCCTCTCTTCTCGTCTACATCTTAGCAAAAAGCTTTTCCACTCTGTCTGGCAAGGAGAAACTGTGCCAGCACAGAAAACATCTCCCATCGTGTTCTAGAGGCTGCACGGAGGTCTGCCGAGTGTTTTGCAAGAAGAGAAAGAAAGTTGTCCAAAACAGCTTGCAATCGAATGTTCATGTGAATAGAAAAGGCAGGAGAGTGGTCAGGTACTGTTTTCTCTCAGTTGGCAAGCTGCGCACACAATCGCAGTGTTGTACAGCTTGTTTCATCACCTTTGCCAAGTTGCCGCTCTCTCCGGCTCCCGGAGACGAAGAAGCTGATTCTTCGCGCAAAGACGATTCTGCCGCTCACAGTGCTCTGCGGTGTGTGTCTTCTGCCGAAAGAGATCCGGGAGCTGTGCTTAGCTCTGCAGAGCACCGTACCTTCGTCTTTAGCCTCTCTTCTCGTCTACATCTTAGCAAAAAGCTTTTCCACTCTGTCTGGCAAGGAGAAACTGTGCCAGCACAGAAAACATCTCCCATCGTGTTCTAGAGGCTGCACGGAGGTCTGCCGAGTGTTTTGCAAGAAGAGAAAGAAAGTTGTCCAAAACAGCTTGCAATCGAATGTTCATGTGAATAGAAAAGGCAGGAGAGTGGTCAGGTACTGTTTTCTCTCAGTTGGCAAGCTGCGCACACAATCGCAGTGTTGTACAGCTTGTTTCATCACCTTTGCCAAGTTGCCGCTCTCTCCGGCTCCCGGAGACGAAGAAGCTGCTTCTTCGCGCAAAGACGATTCTGCCGCTCACAGTGCTCTGCAGTGTGTGTCTTCTGCCGAAAGAGATCCGGGAGCTGTGCTTAGCTCTGCAGAGCACCGTACCTTCGTCTTTAGCCTCTCTTCTCGTCTACATCTTAGCAAAAAGCTTTTCCACTCTGTCTGGCAAGGAGAAACTGTGCCAGCACAGAAAACATCTCCCATCGTGTTCTAGAGGCTGCACGGAGGTCTGCCGAGTGTTTTGCAAGAAGAGAAAGAAAGTTGTCCAAAACAGCTTGCAATCGAATGTTCATGTGAATAGAAAAGGCAGGAGAGTGGTCAGGTACTGTTTTCTCTCAGTTGGCAAGCTGCGCACACAATCGCAGTGTTGTACAGCTTGTTTCATCACCTTTGCCAAGTTGCCGCTCTCTCTGGCTCCCGGAGACGAAGAAGCTGCTTCTTCGCGCAAAGACGATTCTGCCGCTCACAGTGCTCTGCAGTGTGTGTCTTCTGCCGAAGGAGATCCGGGAGCTGTGCTTAGCTCTGCAGAGCACCGTACCTTCGTCTTTAGCCTCTCTTCTCGTCTACATCTTAGCAAAAAGCTTTTCCACTCTGTCTGGCAAGGAGAAACTGTGCCAGCACAGAAAACATCTCCCATCGTGTTCTAGAGGCTGCACGGAGGTCTGCCGAGTGTTTTGCAAGAAGAGAAAGAAAGTTGTCCAAAACAGCTTGCAATCGAATGTTCATGTGAATAGAAAAGGCAGGAGAGTGGTCAGGTACTGTTTTCTCTCAGTTGGCAAGCTGCGCACACAATCGCAGTGTTGTACAGCTTGTTTCATCACCTTTGCCAAGTTGCCGCTCTCTCTGGCTCCCGGAGACGAAGAAGCTGCTTCTTCGCGCAAAGACGATTCTGCCGCTCACAGTGCTCTGCAGTGTGTGTCTTCTGCCGAAGGAGATCCGGGAGCTGTGCTTAGCTCTGCAGAGCACCGTACCTTCGTCTTTAGCCTCTCTTCTCGTCTACATCTTAGCAAAAAGCTTTTCCACTCTGTCTGGCAAGGAGAAACTGTGCCAGCACAGAAAACATCTCCCATCGTGTTCTAGAGGCTGCACGGAGGTCTGCCGAGTGTTTTGCAAGAAGAGAAAGAAAGTTGTCCAAAACAGCTTGCAATCGAATGTTCATGTGAATAGAAAAGGCAGGAGAGTGGTCAGGTACTGTTTTCTCTCAGTTGGCAAGCTGCGCACACAATCGCAGTGTTGTACAGCTTGTTTCATCACCTTTGCCAAGTTGCCGCTCTCTCCGGCTCCCGGAGACGAAGAAGCTGCTTCTTCGCGCAAAGACGATTCTGCCGCTCACAGTGCTCTGCAGTGTGTGTCTTCTGCCGAAAGAGATCCGGGAGCTGTGCTTAGCTCTGCAGAGCACCGTACCTTCGTCTTTAGCCTCTCTTCTCGTCTACATCTTAGCAAAAAGCTTTTCCACTCTGTCTGGCAAGGAGAAACTGTGCCAGCACAGAAAACATCTCCCATCGTGTTCTAGAGGCTGCACGGAGGTCTGCCGAGTGTTTTGCAAGAAGAGAAAGAAAGTTGTCCAAAACAGCTTGCAATCGAATGTTCATGTGAATAGAAAAGGCAGGAGAGTGGTCAGGTACTGTTTTCTCTCAGTTGGCAAGCTGCGCACACAATCGCAGTGTTGTACAGCTTGTTTCATCACCTTTGCCAAGTTGCCGCTCTCTCTGGCTCCCGGAGACGAAGAAGCTGCTTCTTCGCGCAAAGACGATTCTGCCGCTCACAGTGCTCTGCAGTGTGTGTCTTCTGCCGAAGGAGATCCGGGAGCTGTGCTTAGCTCTGCAGAGCACCGTACCTTCGTCTTTAGCCTCTCTTCTCGTCTACATCTTAGCAAAAAGCTTTTCCACTCTGTCTGGCAAGGAGAAACTGTGCCAGCACAGAAAACATCTCCCATCGTGTTCTAGAGGCTGCACGGAGGTCTGCCGAGTGTTTTGCAAGAAGAGAAAGAAAGTTGTCCAAAACAGCTTGCAATCGAATGTTCATGTGAATAGAAAAGGCAGGAGAGTGGTCAGGTACTGTTTTCTCTCAGTTGGCAAGCTGCGCACACAATCGCAGTGTTGTACAGCTTGTTTCATCACCTTTGCCAAGTTGCCGCTCTCTCCGGCTCCCGGAGACGAAGAAGCTGCTTCTTCGCGCAAAGACGATTCTGCCGCTCACAGTGCTCTGCGGTGTGCGGCTTCTGCCGAAAGAGGTCCGGGAGCGGTGCTTAGCTCTGCAGAGCACCGTACCTTCGTCTTTAGCCTCTCTTCTCGTCTACATCTTAGCAAAAAGCTTTTCCACTCTGTCTGGCAAGGAGAAACTGTGCCAGCACAGAAAACATCTCCCATCGTGTTCTAGAGGCTGCACGGAGGTCTGCCGAGTGTTTTGCAAGAAGAGAAAGAAAGTTGTCCAAAACAGCTTGCAATCGAATGTTCATGTGAATAGAAAAGGCAGGAGAGTGGTCAGGTACTGTTTTCTCTCAGTTGGCAAGCTGCGCACACAATCGCAGTGTCGTACAGCTTGTTTCATCACCTTTGCCAAGTTGCCGCTCTCTCCGGCTCCCGGAGACGAAGAAGCTGCTTCTTCGCGCAAAGACGATTCTGCCGCTCACAGTGCTCTGCAGTGTGTGTCTTCTGCCGAAAGAGATCCGGGAGCTGTGCTTAGCTCTGCAGAGCACCGTACCTTCGTCTTTAGCCTCTCTTCTCGTCTACATCTTAGCAAAAAGCTTTTCCACTCTGTCTGGCAAGGAGAAACTGTGCCAGCACAGAAAACATCTCCCATCGTGTTCTAGAGGCTGCACGGAGGTCTGCCGAGTGTTTTGCAAGAAGAGAAAGAAAGTTGTCCAAAACAGCTTGCAATCGAATGTTCATGTGAATAGAAAAGGCAGGAGAGTGGTCAGGTACTGTTTTCTCTCAGTTGGCAAGCTGCGCACACAATCGCAGTGTTGTACAGCTTGTTTCATCACCTTTGCCAAGTTGCCGCTCTCTCCGGCTCCCGGAGACGAAGAAGCTGATTCTTCGCGCAAAGACGATTCTGCCGCTCACAGTGCTCTGCGGTGTGTGTCTTCTGCCGAAAGAGATCCGGGAGCTGTGCTTAGCTCTGCAGAGCACCGTACCTTCGTCTTTAGCCTCTCTTCTCGTCTACATCTTAGCAAAAAGCTTTTCCACTCTGTCTGGCAAGGAGAAACTGTGCCAGCACAGAAAACATCTCCCATCGTGTTCTAGAGGCTGCACGGAGGTCTGCCGAGTGTTTTGCAAGAAGAGAAAGAAAGTTGTCCAAAACAGCTTGCAATCGAATGTTCATGTGAATAGAAAAGGCAGGAGAGTGGTCAGGTACTGTTTTCTCTCAGTTGGCAAGCTGCGCACACAATCGCAGTGTTGTACAGCTTGTTTCATCACCTTTGCCAAGTTGCCGCTCTCTCCGGCTCCCGGAGACGAAGAAGCTGCTTCTTCGCGCAAAGACGATTCTGCCGCTCACAGTGCTCTGCAGTGTGTGTCTTCTGCCGAAAGAGATCCGGGAGCTGTGCTTAGCTCTGCAGAGCACCGTACCTTCGTCTTTAGCCTCTCTTCTCGTCTACATCTTAGCAAAAAGCTTTTCCACTCTGTCTGGCAAGGAGAAACTGTGCCAGCACAGAAAACATCTCCCATCGTGTTCTAGAGGCTGCACGGAGGTCTGCCGAGTGTTTTGCAAGAAGAGAAAGAAAGTTGTCCAAAACAGCTTGCAATCGAATGTTCATGTGAATAGAAAAGGCAGGAGAGTGGTCAGGTACTGTTTTCTCTCAGTTGGCAAGCTGCGCACACAATCGCAGTGTTGTACAGCTTGTTTCATCACCTTTGCCAAGTTGCCGCTCTCTCCGGCTCCCGGAGACGAAGAAGCTGCTTCTTCGCGCAAAGACGATTCTGCCGCTCACAGTGCTCTGCAGTGTGTGTCTTCTGCCGAAAGAGATCCGGGAGCTGTGCTTAGCTCTGCAGAGCACCGTACCTTCGTCTTTAGCCTCTCTTCTCGTCTACATCTTAGCAAAAAGCTTTTCCACTCTGTCTGGCAAGGAGAAACTGTGCCAGCACAGAAAACATCTCCCATCGTGTTCTAGAGGCTGCACGGAGGTCTGCCGAGTGTTTTGCAAGAAGAGAAAGAAAGTTGTCCAAAACAGCTTGCAATCGAATGTTCATGTGAATAGAAAAGGCAGGAGAGTGGTCAGGTACTGTTTTCTCTCAGTTGGCAAGCTGCGCACACAATCGCAGTGTTGTACAGCTTGTTTCATCACCTTTGCCAAGTTGCCGCTCTCTCCGGCTCCCGGAGACGAAGAAGCTGATTCTTCGCGCAAAGACGATTCTGCCGCTCACAGTGCTCTGCGGTGTGTGTCTTCTGCCGAAAGAGATCCGGGAGCTGTGCTTAGCTCTGCAGAGCACCGTACCTTCGTCTTTAGCCTCTCTTCTCGTCTACATCTTAGCAAAAAGCTTTTCCACTCTGTCTGGCAAGGAGAAACTGTGCCAGCACAGAAAACATCTCCCATCGTGTTCTAGAGGCTGCACGGAGGTCTGCCGAGTGTTTTGCAAGAAGAGAAAGAAAGTTGTCCAAAACAGCTTGCAATCGAATGTTCATGTGAATAGAAAAGGCAGGAGAGTGGTCAGGTACTGTTTTCTCTCAGTTGGCAAGCTGCGCACACAATCGCAGTGTTGTACAGCTTGTTTCATCACCTTTGCCAAGTTGCCGCTCTCTCCGGCTCCCGGAGACGAAGAAGCTGCTTCTTCGCGCAAAGACGATTCTGCCGCTCACAGTGCTCTGCAGTGTGTGTCTTCTGCCGAAAGAGATCCGGGAGCTGTGCTTAGCTCTGCAGAGCACCGTACCTTCGTCTTTAGCCTCTCTTCTCGTCTACATCTTAGCAAAAAGCTTTTCCACTCTGTCTGGCAAGGAGAAACTGTGCCAGCACAGAAAACATCTCCCATCGTGTTCTAGAGGCTGCACGGAGGTCTGCCGAGTGTTTTGCAAGAAGAGAAAGAAAGTTGTCCAAAACAGCTTGCAATCGAATGTTCATGTGAATAGAAAAGGCAGGAGAGTGGTCAGGTACTGTTTTCTCTCAGTTGGCAAGCTGCGCACACAATCGCAGTGTTGTACAGCTTGTTTCATCACCTTTGCCAAGTTGCCGCTCTCTCCGGCTCCCGGAGACGAAGAAGCTGCTTCTTCGCGCAAAGACGATTCTGCCGCTCACAGTGCTCTGCAGTGTGTGTCTTCTGCCGAAAGAGATCCGGGAGCTGTGCTTAGCTCTGCAGAGCACCGTACCTTCGTCTTTAGCCTCTCTTCTCGTCTACATCTTAGCAAAAAGCTTTTCCACTCTGTCTGGCAAGGAGAAACTGTGCCAGCACAGAAAACATCTCCCATCGTGTTCTAGAGGCTGCACGGAGGTCTGCCGAGTGTTTTGCAAGAAGAGAAAGAAAGTTGTCCAAAACAGCTTGCAATCGAATGTTCATGTGAATAGAAAAGGCAGGAGAGTGGTCAGGTACTGTTTTCTCTCAGTTGGCAAGCTGCGCACACAATCGCAGTGTTGTACAGCTTGTTTCATCACCTTTGCCAAGTTGCCGCTCTCTCCGGCTCCCGGAGACGAAGAAGCTGCTTCTTCGCGCAAAGACGATTCTGCCGCTCACAGTGCTCTGCGGTGTGCGGCTTCTGCCGAAAGAGATCCGGGAGCTGTGTATAGCTCTGCAGAGCACCGTACCTTCGTCTTTAGCCTCTCTTCTCGTCTATATCTTAGCAAAAAGCTTTTCCACTCTGTCTGGCAAGGAGAAACTGTGCCAGCACAGAAAACATCTCCCATCGTGTTCTAGAGGCTGCACGGAGGTCTGCCGAGTGTTTTGCAAGAAGAGAAAGAAAGTTGTCCAAAACAGCTTGCAATCGAATGTTCATGTGAATAGAAAAGGCAGGAGAGTGGTCAGGTACTGTTTTCTCTCAGTTGGCAAGCTGCGCACACAATCGCAGTGTTGTACAGCTTGTTTCATCACCTTTGCCAAGTTGCCGCTCTCTCCGGCTCCCGGAGACGAAGAAGCTGCTTCTTCGCGCAAAGACGATTCTGCCGCTCACAGTGCTCTGCAGTGTGTGTCTTCTGCCGAAAGAGATCCGGGAGCTGTGCTTAGCTCTGCAGAGCACCGTACCTTCGTCTTTAGCCTCTCTTCTCGTCTACATCTTAGCAAAAAGCTTTTCCACTCTGTCTGGCAAGGAGAAACTGTGCCAGCACAGAAAACATCTCCCATCGTGTTCTAGAGGCTGCACGGAGGTCTGCCGAGTGTTTTGCAAGAAGAGAAAGAAAGTTGTCCAAAACAGCTTGCAATCGAATGTTCATGTGAATAGAAAAGGCAGGAGAGTGGTCAGGTACTGTTTTCTCTCAGTTGGCAAGCTGCGCACACAATCGCAGTGTCGTACAGCTTGTTTCATCACCTTTGCCAAGTTGCCGCTCTCTCCGGCTCCCGGAGACGAAGAAGCTGCTTCTTCGCGCAAAGACGATTCTGCCGCTCACAGTGCTCTGCAGTGTGTGTCTTCTGCCGAAAGAGATCCGGGAGCTGTGCTTAGCTCTGCAGAGCACCGTACCTTCGTCTTTAGCCTCTCTTCTCGTCTACATCTTAGCAAAAAGCTTTTCCACTCTGTCTGGCAAGGAGAAACTGTGCCAGCACAGAAAACATCTCCCATCGTGTTCTAGAGGCTGCACGGAGGTCTGCCGAGTGTTTTGCAAGAAGAGAAAGAAAGTTGTCCAAAACAGCTTGCAATCGAATGTTCATGTGAATAGAAAAGGCAGGAGAGTGGTCAGGTACTGTTTTCTCTCAGTTGGCAAGCTGCGCACACAATCGCAGTGTTGTACAGCTTGTTTCATCACCTTTGCCAAGTTGCCGCTCTCTCCGGCTCCCGGAGACGAAGAAGCTGCTTCTTCGCGCAAAGACGATTCTGCCGCTCACAGTGCTCTGCAGTGTGTGTCTTCTGCCGAAAGAGATCCGGGAGCTGTGCTTAGCTCTGCAGAGCACCGTACCTTCGTCTTTAGCCTCTCTTCTCGTCTACATCTTAGCAAAAAGCTTTTCCACTCTGTCTGGCAAGGAGAAACTGTGCCAGCACAGAAAACATCTCCCATCGTGTTCTAGAGGCTGCACGGAGGTCTGCCGAGTGTTTTGCAAGAAGAGAAAGAAAGTTGTCCAAAACAGCTTGCAATCGAATGTTCATGTGAATAGAAAAGGCAGGAGAGTGGTCAGGTACTGTTTTCTCTCAGTTGGCAAGCTGCGCACACAATCGCAGTGTTGTACAGCTTGTTTCATCACCTTTGCCAAGTTGCCGCTCTCTCCGGCTCCCGGAGACGAAGAAGCTGCTTCTTCGCGCAAAGACGATTCTGCCGCTCACAGTGCTCTGCGGTGTGCGGCTTCTGCCGAAAGAGGTCCGGGAGCGGTGCTTAGCTCTGCAGAGCACCGTACCTTCGTCTTTAGCCTCTCTTCTCGTCTACATCTTAGCAAAAAGCTTTTCCACTCTGTCTGGCAAGGAGAAACTGTGCCAGCACAGAAAACATCTCCCATCGTGTTCTAGAGGCTGCACGGAGGTCTGCCGAGTGTTTTGCAAGAAGAGAAAGAAAGTTGTCCAAAACAGCTTGCAATCGAATGTTCATGTGAATAGAAAAGGCAGGAGAGTGGTCAGGTACTGTTTTCTCTCACTTGGCAAGCTGCGCACACAATCGCAGTGTTGTACAGCTTGTTTCATCACCTTTGCCAAGTTGCCGCTCTCTCCGGCTCCCGGAGACGAAGAAGCTGCTTCTTCGCGCAAAGACGATTCTGCCGCTCACAGTGCTCTGCAGTGTGTGTCTTCTGCCGAAAGAGATCCGGGAGCTGTGCTTAGCTCTGCAGAGCACCGTACCTTCGTCTTTAGCCTCTCTTCTCGTCTACATCTTAGCAAAAAGCTTTTCCACTCTGTCTGGCAAGGAGAAACTGTGCCAGCACAGAAAACATCTCCCATCGTGTTCTAGAGGCTGCACGGAGGTCTGCCGAGTGTTTTGCAAGAAGAGAAAGAAAGTTGTCCAAAACAGCTTGCAATCGAATGTTCATGTGAATAGAAAAGGCAGGAGAGTGGTCAGGTACTGTTTTCTCTCAGTTGGCAAGCTGCGCACACAATCGCAGTGTTGTACAGCTTGTTTCATCACCTTTGCCAAGTTGCCGCTCTCTCCGGCTCCCGGAGACGAAGAAGCTGCTTCTTCGCGCAAAGACGATTCTGCCGCTCACAGTGCTCTGCAGTGTGTGTCTTCTGCCGAAAGAGATCCGGGAGCTGTGCTTAGCTCTGCAGAGCACCGTACCTTCGTCTTTAGCCTCTCTTCTCGTCTACATCTTAGCAAAAAGCTTTTCCACTCTGTCTGGCAAGGAGAAACTGTGCCAGCACAGAAAACATCTCCCATCGTGTTCTAGAGGCTGCACGGAGGTCTGCCGAGTGTTTTGCAAGAAGAGAAAGAAAGTTGTCCAAAACAGCTTGCAATCGAATGTTCATGTGAATAGAAAAGGCAGGAGAGTGGTCAGGTACTGTTTTCTCTCAGTTGGCAAGCTGCGCACACAATCGCAGTGTTGTACAGCTTGTTTCATCACCTTTGCCAAGTTGCCGCTCTCTCCGGCTCCCGGAGACGAAGAAGCTGCTTCTTCGCGCAAAGACGATTCTGCCGCTCACAGTGCTCTGCAGTGTGTGTCTTCTGCCGAAAGAGATCCGGGAGCTGTGCTTAGCTCTGCAGAGCACCGTACCTTCGTCTTTAGCCTCTCTTCTCGTCTACATCTTAGCAAAAAGCTTTTCCACTCTGTCTGGCAAGGAGAAACTGTGCCAGCACAGAAAACATCTCCCATCGTGTTCTAGAGGCTGCACGGAGGTCTGCCGAGTGTTTTGCAAGAAGAGAAAGAAAGT
This sequence comes from Melozone crissalis, assembly GCF_028551555.1. Classification (NCBI taxonomy): domain Eukaryota; kingdom Metazoa; phylum Chordata; class Aves; order Passeriformes; family Passerellidae; genus Melozone; species Melozone crissalis. The sequence continues at coordinate 67,990 of NW_026536300.1, read as the reverse complement.
TGTCCAAAACAGCTTGCAATCGAATGTTCATGTGAATAGAAAAGGCAGGAGAGTGGTCAGGTACTGTTTTCTCTCAGTTGGCAAGCTGCGCACACAATCGCAGTGTTGTACAGCTTGTTTCATCACCTTTGCGAAGCTGCCGCTCTCTCCGGCTCCCGGAGACGAAGAAGCTGCTTCTTCGCGCAAAGACGATTCTGCCGCTCACAGTGCTCTGCAGTGTGTGTCTTCTGCCGAAAGAGATCCGGGAGCTGTGCTTAGCTCTGCAGAGCACCGTACCTTCGTCTTTAGCCTCTCTTCTCGTCTACATCTTAGCAAAAAGCTTTTCCACTCTGTCTGGCAAGGAGAAACTGTGCCAGCACAGAAAACATCTCCCATCGTGTTCTAGAGGCTGCACGGAGGTCTGCCGAGTGTTTTGCAAGAAGAGAAAGAAAGTTGTCCAAAACAGCTTGCAATCGAATGTTCATGTGAATAGAAAAGGCAGGAGAGTGGTCAGGTACTGTTTTCTCTCAGTTGGCAAGCTGCGCACACAATCGCAGTGTTGTACAGCTTGTTTCATCACCTTTGCCAAGTTGCCGCTCTCTCCGGCTCCCGGAGACGAAGAAGCTGCTTCTTCGCGCAAAGACGATTCTGCCGCTCACAGTGCTCTGCGGTGTGCGGCTTCTGCCGAAAGAGATCCGGGAGCTGTGTATAGCTCTGCAGAGCACCGTACCTTCGTCTTTAGCCTCTCTTCTCGTCTATATCTTAGCAAAAAGCTTTTCCACTCTGTCTGGCAAGGAGAAACTGTGCCAGCACAGAAAACATCTCCCATCGTGTTCTAGAGGCTGCACGGAGGTCTGCCGAGTGTTTTGCAAGAAGAGAAAGAAAGTTGTCCAAAACAGCTTGCAATCGAATGTTCATGTGAATAGAAAAGGCAGGAGAGTGGTCAGGTACTGTTTTCTCTCAGTTGGCAAGCTGCGCACACAATCGCAGTGTTGTACAGCTTGTTTCATCACCTTTGCCAAGTTGCCGCTCTCTCCGGCTCCCGGAGACGAAGAAGCTGCTTCTTCGCGCAAAGACGATTCTGCCGCTCACAGTGCTCTGCAGTGTGTGTCTTCTGCCGAAAGAGATCCGGGAGCTGTGCTTAGCTCTGCAGAGCACCGTACCTTCGTCTTTAGCCTCTCTTCTCGTCTACATCTTAGCAAAAAGCTTTTCCACTCTGTCTGGCAAGGAGAAACTGTGCCAGCACAGAAAACATCTCCCATCGTGTTCTAGAGGCTGCACGGAGGTCTGCCGAGTGTTTTGCAAGAAGAGAAAGAAAGTTGTCCAAAACAGCTTGCAATCGAATGTTCATGTGAATAGAAAAGGCAGGAGAGTGGTCAGGTACTGTTTTCTCTCAGTTGGCAAGCTGCGCACACAATCGCAGTGTTGTACAGCTTGTTTCATCACCTTTGCCAAGTTGCCGCTCTCTCCGGCTCCCGGAGACGAAGAAGCTGCTTCTTCGCGCAAAGACGATTCTGCCGCTCACAGTGCTCTGCAGTGTGTGTCTTCTGCCGAAAGAGATCCGGGAGCTGTGCTTAGCTCTGCAGAGCACCGTACCTTCGTCTTTAGCCTCTCTTCTCGTCTACATCTTAGCAAAAAGCTTTTCCACTCTGTCTGGCAAGGAGAAACTGTGCCAGCACAGAAAACATCTCCCATCGTGTTCTAGAGGCTGCACGGAGGTCTGCCGAGTGTTTTGCAAGAAGAGAAAGAAAGTTGTCCAAAACAGCTTGCAATCGAATGTTCATGTGAATAGAAAAGGCAGGAGAGTGGTCAGGTACTGTTTTCTCTCAGTTGGCAAGCTGCGCACACAATCGCAGTGTTGTACAGCTTGTTTCATCACCTTTGCCAAGTTGCCGCTCTCTCTGGCTCCCGGAGACGAAGAAGCTGCTTCTTCGCGCAAAGACGATTCTGCCGCTCACAGTGCTCTGCAGTGTGTGTCTTCTGCCGAAGGAGATCCGGGAGCTGTGCTTAGCTCTGCAGAGCACCGTACCTTCGTCTTTAGCCTCTCTTCTCGTCTACATCTTAGCAAAAAGCTTTTCCACTCTGTCTGGCAAGGAGAAACTGTGCCAGCACAGAAAACATCTCCCATCGTGTTCTAGAGGCTGCACGGAGGTCTGCCGAGTGTTTTGCAAGAAGAGAAAGAAAGTTGTCCAAAACAGCTTGCAATCGAATGTTCATGTGAATAGAAAAGGCAGGAGAGTGGTCAGGTACTGTTTTCTCTCAGTTGGCAAGCTGCGCACACAATCGCAGTGTTGTACAGCTTGTTTCATCACCTTTGCCAAGCTGCCGCTCTCTCCGGCTCCCGGAGACGAAGAAGCTGCTTGTTCGCGCAAAGACGATTCTGCCGCTCACAGTGCTCTGCAGTGTGTGTCTTCTGCCGAAAGAGATCCGGGAGCTGTGCTTAGCTCTGCAGAGCACCGTACCTTCGTCTTTAGCCTCTCTTCTCGTCTACATCTTAGCAAAAAGCTTTTCCACTCTGTCTGGCAAGGAGAAACTGTGCCAGCACAGAAAACATCTCCCATCGTGTTCTAGAGGCTGCACGGAGGTCTGCCGAGTGTTTTGCAAGAAGAGAAAGAAAGTTGTCCAAAACAGCTTGCAATCGAATGTTCATGTGAATAGAAAAGGCAGGAGAGTGGTCAGGTACTGTTTTCTCTCAGTTGGCAAGCTGCGCACACAATCGCAGTGTTGTACAGCTTGTTTCATCACCTTTGCCAAGTTGCCGCTCTCTCCGGCTCCCGGAGACGAAGAAGCTGCTTCTTCGCGCAAAGACGATTCTGCCGCTCACAGTGCTCTGCAGTGTGTGTCTTCTGCCGAAAGAGATCCGGGAGCTGTGCTTAGCTCTGCAGAGCACCGTACCTTCGTCTTTAGCCTCTCTTCTCGTCTACATCTTAGCAAAAAGCTTTTCCACTCTGTCTGGCAAGGAGAAACTGTGCCAGCACAGAAAACATCTCCCATCGTGTTCTAGAGGCTGCACGGAGGTCTGCCGAGTGTTTTGCAAGAAGAGAAAGAAAGTTGTCCAAAACAGCTTGCAATCGAATGTTCATGTGAATAGAAAAGGCAGGAGAGTGGTCAGGTACTGTTTTCTCTCAGTTGGCAAGCTGCGCACACAATCGCAGTGTTGTACAGCTTGTTTCATCACCTTTGCCAAGTTGCCGCTCTCTCCGGCTCCCGGAGACGAAGAAGCTGCTTCTTCGCGCAAAGACGATTCTGCCGCTCACAGTGCTCTGCGGTGTGCGGCTTCTGCCGAAAGAGATCCGGGAGCTGTGTATAGCTCTGCAGAGCACCGTACCTTCGTCTTTAGCCTCTCTTCTCGTCTATATCTTAGCAAAAAGCTTTTCCACTCTGTCTGGCAAGGAGAAACTGTGCCAGCACAGAAAACATCTCCCATCGTGTTCTAGAGGCTGCACGGAGGTCTGCCGAGTGTTTTGCAAGAAGAGAAAGAAAGTTGTCCAAAACAGCTTGCAATCGAATGTTCATGTGAATAGAAAAGGCAGGAGAGTGGTCAGGTACTGTTTTCTCTCAGTTGGCAAGCTGCGCACACAATCGCAGTGTTGTACAGCTTGTTTCATCACCTTTGCCAAGTTGCCGCTCTCTCCGGCTCCCGGAGACGAAGAAGCTGCTTCTTCGCGCAAAGACGATTCTGCCGCTCACAGTGCTCTGCAGTGTGTGTCTTCTGCCGAAAGAGATCCGGGAGCTGTGCTTAGCTCTGCAGAGCACCGTACCTTCGTCTTTAGCCTCTCTTCTCGTCTACATCTTAGCAAAAAGCTTTTCCACTCTGTCTGGCAAGGAGAAACTGTGCCAGCACAGAAAACATCTCCCATCGTGTTCTAGAGGCTGCACGGAGGTCTGCCGAGTGTTTTGCAAGAAGAGAAAGAAAGTTGTCCAAAACAGCTTGCAATCGAATGTTCATGTGAATAGAAAAGGCAGGAGAGTGGTCAGGTACTGTTTTCTCTCAGTTGGCAAGATGCGCACACAATCGCAGTGTTGTACAGCTTGTTTCATCACCTTTGCCAAGTTGCCGCTCTCTCCGGCTCCCGGAGACGAAGAAGCTGCTTCTTCGCGCAAAGACGATTCTGCCGCTCACAGTGCTCTGCGGTGTGCGCCTTCTGCCGAAAGAGGTCCGGGAGCGGTGCTTAGCTCTGCAGAGCACCGTACCTTCGTCTTTAGCCTCTCTTCTCGTCTACATCTTAGCAAAAAGCTTTTCCACTCTGTCTGGCAAGGAGAAACTGTGCCAGCACAGAAAACATCTCCCATCGTGTTCTAGAGGCTGCACGGAGGTCTGCCGAGTGTTTTGCAAGAAGAGAAAGAAAGTTGTCCAAAACAGCTTGCAATCGAATGTTCATGTGAATAGAAAAGGCAGGAGAGTGGTCAGGTACTGTTTTCTCTCACTTGGCAAGCTGCGCACACAATCGCAGTGTCGTACAGCTTGTTTCATCACCTTTGCCAAGTTGCCGCTCTCTCCGGCTCCCGGAGACGAAGAAGCTGCTTCTTCGCGCAAAGACGATTCTGCCGCTCACAGTGCTCTGCAGTGTGTGTCTTCTGCCGAAAGAGATCCGGGAGCTGTGCTTAGCTCTGCAGAGCACCGTACCTTCGTCTTTAGCCTCTCTTCTCGTCTACATCTTAGCAAAAAGCTTTTCCACTCTGTCTGGCAAGGAGAAACTGTGCCAGCACAGAAAACATCTCCCATCGTGTTCTAGAGGCTGCACGGAGGTCTGCCGAGTGTTTTGCAAGAAGAGAAAGAAAGTTGTCCAAAACAGCTTGCAATCGAATGTTCATGTGAATAGAAAAGGCAGGAGAGTGGTCAGGTACTGTTTTCTCTCAGTTGGCAAGCTGCGCACACAATCGCAGTGTTGTACAGCTTGTTTCATCACCTTTGCCAAGTTGCCGCTCTCTCCGGCTCCCGGAGACGAAGAAGCTGATTCTTCGCGCAAAGACGATTCTGCCGCTCACAGTGCTCTGCAGTGTGTGTCTTCTGCCGAAAGAGATCCGGGAGCTGTGCTTAGCTCTGCAGAGCACCGTACCTTCGTCTTTAGCCTCTCTTCTCGTCTACATCTTAGCAAAAAGCTTTTCCACTCTGTCTGGCAAGGAGAAACTGTGCCAGCACAAAAAACATCTCCCATCGTGTTCTAGAGGCTGCACGGAGGTCTGCCGAGTGTTTTGCAAGAAGAGAAAGAAAGTTGTCCAAAACAGCTTGCAATCGAATGTTCATGTGAATAGAAAAGGCAGGAGAGTGGTCAGGTACTGTTTTCTCTCAGTTGGCAAGCTGCGCACACAATCGCAGTGTTGTACAGCTTGTTTCATCACCTTTGCCAAGTTGCCGCTCTCTCCGGCTCCCGGAGACGAAGAAGCTGCTTCTTCGCGCAAAGACGATTCTGCCGCTCACAGTGCTCTGCAGTGTGTGTCTTCTGCCGAAAGAGATCCGGGAGCTGTGCTTAGCTCTGCAGAGCACCGTACCTTCGTCTTTAGCCTCTCTTCTCGTCTACATCTTAGCAAAAAGCTTTTCCACTCTGTCTGGCAAGGAGAAACTGTGCCAGCACAGAAAACATCTCCCATCGTGTTCTAGAGGCTGCACGGAGGTCTGCCGAGTGTTTTGCAAGAAGAGAAAGAAAGTTGTCCAAAACAGCTTGCAATCGAATGTTCATGTGAATAGAAAAGGCAGGAGAGTGGTCAGGTACTGTTTTCTCTCACTTGGCAAGCTGCGCACACAATCGCAGTGTTGTACAGCTTGTTTCATCACCTTTGCCAAGTTGCCGCTCTCTCCGGCTCCCGGAGACGAAGAAGCTGCTTCTTCGCGCAAAGACGATTCTGCCGCTCACAGTGCTCTGCAGTGTGTGTCTTCTGCCGAAAGAGATCCGGGAGCTGTGCTTAGCTCTACAGAGCACCGTACCTTCGTCTTTAGCCTCTCTTCTCGTCTACATCTTAGCAAAAAGCTTTTCCACTCTGTCTGGCAAGGAGAAACTGTGCCAGCACAGAAAACATCTCCCATCGTGTTCTAGAGGCTGCACGGAGGTCTGCCGAGTGTTTTGCAAGAAGAGAAAGAAAGTTGTCCAAAACAGCTTGCAATCGAATGTTCATGTGAATAGAAAAGGCAGGAGAGTGGTCAGGTACTGTTTTCTCTCAGTTGGCAAGCTGCGCACACAATCGCAGTGTTGTACAGCTTGTTTCATCACCTTTGCCAAGTTGCCGCTCTCTCCGGCTCCCGGAGACGAAGAAGCTGCTTCTTCGCGCAAAGACGATTCTGCCGCTCACAGTGCTCTGCAGTGTGTGTCTTCTGCCGAAAGAGATCCGGGAGCTGTGCTTAGCTCTGCAGAGCACCGTACCTTCGTCTTTAGCCTCTCTTCTCGTCTACATCTTAGCAAAAAGCTTTTCCACTCTGTCTGGCAAGGAGAAACTGTGCCAGCACAGAAAACATCTCCCATCGTGTTCTAGAGGCTGCACGGAGGTCTGCCGAGTGTTTTGCAAGAAGAGAAAGAAAGTTGTCCAAAACAGCTTGCAATCGAATGTTCATGTGAATAGAAAAGGCAGGAGAGTTGTCAGGTACTGTTTTCTCTCAGTTGGCAAGCTGCGCACACAATCGCAGTGTTGTACAGCTTGTTTCATCACCTTTGCCAAGTTGCCGCTCTCTCCGGCTCCCGGAGACGAAGAAGCTGCTTCTTCGCGCAAAGACGATTCTGCCGCTCACAGTGCTCTGCAGTGTGTGTCTTCTGCCGAAAGAGATCCGGGAGCTGTGCTTAGCTCTGCAGAGCACCGTACCTTCGTCTTTAGCCTCTCTTCTCGTCTACATCTTAGCAAAAAGGCTTTTCCACTCTATCTGGCAAGGAGAAACTGTGCCAGCACAGAAAACATCTCCCATCGTGTTCTAGAGGCTGCACGGAGGTCTGCCGAGTGTTTTGCAAGAAGAGAAAGAAAGTTGTCCAAAACAGCTTGCAATCGAATGTTCATGTGAATAGAAAAGGCAGGAGAGTGGTCAGGTACTGTTTTCTCTCAGTTGGCAAGCTGCGCACACAATCGCAGTGTTGTACAGCTTGTTTCATCACCTTTGCCAAGTTGCCGCTCTCTCCGGCTCCCGGAGACGAAGAAGCTGCTTCTTCGCGCAAAGACGATTCTGCCGCTCACAGTGCTCTGCAGTGTGTGTCTTCTGCCGAAGGAGATCCGGGAGCTGTGCTTAGCTCTGCAGAGCACCGTACCTTCGTCTTTAGCCTCTCTTCTCGTCTACATCTTAGCAAAAAGCTTTTCCACTCTGTCTGGCAAGGAGAAACTGTGCCAGCACAGAAAACATCTCCCATCGTGTTCTAGAGGCTGCACGGAGGTCTGCCGAGTGTTTTGCAAGAAGAGAAAGAAAGTTGTCCAAAACAGCTTGCAATCGAATGTTCATGTGAATAGAAAAGGCAGGAGAGTGGTCAGGTACTGTTTTCTCTCAGTTGGCAAGCTGCGCACACAATCGCAGTGTTGTACAGCTTGTTTCATCACCTTTGCCAAGTTGCCGCTCTCTCCGGCTCCCGGAGACGAAGAAGCTGCTTCTTCGCGCAAAGACGATTCTGCCGCTCACAGTGCTCTGCGGTGTGCGGCTTCTGCCGAAAGAGGTCCGGGAGCGGTGCTTAGCTCTGCAGAGCACCGTACCTTCGTCTTTAGCCTCTCTTCTCGTCTACATCTTAGCAAAAAGCTTTTCCACTCTGTCTGGCAAGGAGAAACTGTGCCAGCACAGAAAACATCTCCCATCGTGTTCTAGAGGCTGCACGGAGGTCTGCCGAGTGTTTTGCAAGAAGAGAAAGAAAGTTGTCCAAAACAGCTTGCAATCGAATGTTCATGTGAATAGAAAAGGCAGGAGAGTGGTCAGGTACTGTTTTCTCTCAGTTGGCAAGCTGCGCACACAATCGCAGTGTTGTACAGCTTGTTTCATCACCTTTGCCAAGTTGCCGCTCTCTCCGGCTCCCGGAGACGAAGAAGCTGCTTCTTCGCGCAAAGACGATTCTGCCGCTCACAGTGCTCTGCAGTGTGTGTCTTCTGCCGAAAGAGATCCGGGAGCTGTGCTTAGCTCTGCAGAGCACCGTACCTTCGTCTTTAGCCTCTCTTCTCGTCTACATCTTAGCAAAAAGCTTTTCCACTCTGTCTGGCAAGGAGAAACTGTGCCAGCACAGAAAACATCTCCCATCGTGTTCTAGAGGCTGCACGGAGGTCTGCCGAGTGTTTTGCAAGAAGAGAAAGAAAGTTGTCCAAAACAGCTTGCAATCGAATGTTCATGTGAATAGAAAAGGCAGGAGAGTGGTCAGGTACTGTTTTCTCTCAGTTGGCAAGCTGCGCACACAATCGCAGTGTTGTACAGCTTGTTTCATCACCTTTGCCAAGTTGCCGCTCTCTCCGGCTCCCGGAGACGAAGAAGCTGCTTCTTCGCGCAAAGACGATTCTGCCGCTCACAGTGCTCTGCGGTGTGTGTCTTCTGCCGAAAGAGATCCGGGAGCTGTGCTTAGCTCTGCAGAGCACCGTACCTTCGTCTTTAGCCTCTCTTCTCGTCTACATCTTAGCAAAAAGCTTTTCCACTCTGTCTGGCAAGGAGAAACTGTGCCAGCACAGAAAACATCTCCCATCGTGTTCTAGAGGCTGCACGGAGGTCTGCCGAGTGTTTTGCAAGAAGAGAAAGAAGTTGTCCAAAACAGCTTGCAATCGAATGTTCATGTGAATAGAAAAGGCAGGAGAGTGGTCAGGTACTGTTTTCTCTCAGTTGGCAAGCTGCGCACACAATCGCAGTGTTGTACAGCTTGTTTCATCACCTTTGCCAAGTTGCCGCTCTCTCCGGCTCCCGGAGACGAAGAAGCTGCTTCTTCGCGCAAAGACGATTCTGCCGCTCACAGTGCTCTGCAGTGGTGTGTCTTCTGCCGAAAGAGATCCGGGAGCTGTGCTTAGCTCTGCAGAGCACCGTACCTTCGTCTTTAGGCTCTCTTCTCGTCTACATCTTAGCAAAAAGCTTTTCCACTCTGTCTGGCAAGGAGAAACTGTGCCAGCACAGAAAACATCTCCCATCGTGTTCTAGAGGCTGCACGGAGGTCTGCCGAGTGTTTTGCAAGAAGAGAAAGAAAGTTGTCCAAAACAGCTTGCAATCGAATGTTCATGTGAATAGAAAAGGCAGGAGAGTGGTCAGGTACTGTTTTCTCTCAGTTGGCAAGCTGCGCACACAATCGCAGTGTTGTACAGCTTGTTTCATCACCTTTGCCAAGTTGCCGCTCTCTCCGGCTCCCGGAGACGAAGAAGCTGCTTCTTCGCGCAAAGACGATTCTGCCGCTCACAGTGCTCTGCAGTGTGTGTCTTCTGCCGAAAGAGATCCGGGAGCTGTGCTTAGCTCTGCAGAGCACCGTACCTTCGTCTTTAGCCTCTCTTCTCGTCTACATCTTAGCAAAAAGCTTTTCCACTCTGTCTGGCAAGGAGAAACTGTGCCAGCACAGAAAACATCTCCCATCGTGTTCTAGAGGCTGCACGGAGGTCTGCCGAGTGTTTTGCAAGAAGAGAAAGAAAGTTGTCCAAAACAGCTTGCAATCGAATGTTCATGTGAATAGAAAAGGCAGGAGAGTGGTCAGGTACTGTTTTCTCTCAGTTGGCAAGCTGCGCACACAATCGCAGTGTCGTACAGCTTGTTTCATCACCTTTGCCAAGTTGCCGCTCTCTCCGGCTCCCGGAGACGAAGAAGCTGATTCTTCGCGCAAAGACGATTCTGCCGCTCACAGTGCTCTGCGGTGTGTGTCTTCTGCCGAAAGAGATCCGGGAGCTGTGCTTAGCTCTGCAGAGCACCGTACCTTCGTCTTTAGCCTCTCTTCTCGTCTACATCTTAGCAAAAAGCTTTTCCACTCTGTCTGGCAAGGAGAAACTGTGCCAGCACAGAAAACATCTCCCATCGTGTTCTAGAGGCTGCACGGAGGTCTGCCGAGTGTTTTGCAAGAAGAGAAAGAAAGTTGTCCAAAACAGCTTGCAATCGAATGTTCATGTGAATAGAAAAGGCAGGAGAGTGGTCAGGTACTGTTTTCTCTCAGTTGGCAAGCTGCGCACACAATCGCAGTGTCGTACAGCTTGTTTCATCACCTTTGCCAAGTTGCCGCTCTCTCCGGCTCCCGGAGACGAAGAAGCTGCTTCTTCGCGCAAAGACGATTCTGCCGCTCACAGTGCTCTGCAGTGTGTGTCTTCTGCCGAAAGAGATCCGGGAGCTGTGCTTAGCTCTGCAGAGCACCGTACCTTCGTCTTTAGCCTCTCTTCTCGTCTACATCTTAGCAAAAAGCTTTTCCACTCTGTCTGGCAAGGAGAAACTGTGCCAGCACAGAAAACATCTCCCATCGTGTTCTAGAGGCTGCACGGAGGTCTGCCGAGTGTTTTGCAAGAAGAGAAAGAAAGTTGTCCAAAACAGCTTGCAATCGAATGTTCATGTGAATAGAAAAGGCAGGAGAGTGGTCAGGTACTGTTTTCTCTCAGTTGGCAAGCTGCGCACACAATCGCAGTGTTGTACAGCTTGTTTCATCACCTTTGCCAAGTTGCCGCTCTCTCCGGCTCCCGGAGACGAAGAAGCTGCTTCTTCGCGCAAAGACGATTCTGCCGCTCACAGTGCTCTGCAGTGTGTGTCTTCTGCCGAAAGAGATCCGGGAGCTGTGCTTAGCTCTGCAGAGCACCGTACCTTCGTCTTTAGCCTCTCTTCTCGTCTACATCTTAGCAAAAAGCTTTTCCACTCTGTCTGGCAAGGAGAAACTGTGCCAGCACAGAAAACATCTCCCATCGTGTTCTAGAGGCTGCACGGAGGTCTGCCGAGTGTTTTGCAAGAAGAGAAAGAAAGTTGTCCAAAACAGCTTGCAATCGAATGTTCATGTGAATAGAAAAGGCAGGAGAGTGGTCAGGTACTGTTTTCTCTCAGTTGGCAAGCTGCGCACACAATCGCAGTGTTGTACAGCTTGTTTCATCACCTTTGCCAAGTTGCCGCTCTCTCCGGCTCCCGGAGACGAAGAAGCTGCTTCTTCGCGCAAAGACGATTCTGCCGCTCACAGTGCTCTGCAGTGTGTGTCTTCTGCCGAAAGAGATCCGGGAGCTGTGCTTAGCTCTGCAGAGCACCGTACCTTCGTCTTTAGCCTCTCTTCTCGTCTACATCTTAGCAAAAAGCTTTTCCACTCTGTCTGGCAAGGAGAAACTGTGCCAGCACAGAAAACATCTCCCATCGTGTTCTAGAGGCTGCACGGAGGTCTGCCGAGTGTTTTGCAAGAAGAGAAAGAAAGTTGTCAAAACAGCTTGCAATCGAATGTTCATGTGAATAGAAAAGGCAGGAGAGTGGTCAGGTACTGTTTTCTCTCAGTTGGCAAGCTGCGCACACAATCGCAGTGTTGTACAGCTTGTTTCATCACCTTTGCGAAGCTGCCGCTCTCTCCGGCTCCCGGAGACGAAGAAGCTGCTTCTTCGCGCAAAGACGATTCTGCCGCTCACAGTGCTCTGCAGTGTGTGTCTTCTGCCGAAAGAGATCCGGGAGCTGTGCTTAGCTCTGCAGAGCACCGTACCTTCGTCTTTAGCCTCTCTTCTCGTCTACATCTTAGCAAAAAGCTTTTCCACTCTGTCTGGCAAGGAGAAACTGTGCCAGCACAGAAAACATCTCCCATCGTGTTCTAGAGGCTGCACGGAGGTCTGCCGAGTGTTTTGCAAGAAGAGAAAGAAAGTTGTCCAAAACAGCTTGCAATCGAATGTTCATGTGAATAGAAAAGGCAGGAGAGTGGTCAGGTACTGTTTTCTCTCAGTTGGCAAGCTGCGCACACAATCGCAGTGTTGTACAGCTTGTTTCATCACCTTTGCCAAGTTGCCGCTCTCTCCGGCTCCCGGAGACGAAGAAGCTGCTTCTTCGCGCAAAGACGATTCTGCCGCTCACAGTGCTCTGCAGTGTGTGTCTTCTGCCGAAAGAGATCCGGGAGCTGTGCTTAGCTCTGCAGAGCACCGTACCTTCGTCTTTAGCCTCTCTTCTCGTCTACATCTTAGCAAAAAGCTTTTCCACTCTGTCTGGCAAGGAGAAACTGTGCCAGCACAGAAAACATCTCCCATCGTGTTCTAGAGGCTGCACGGAGGTCTGCCGAGTGTTTTGCAAGAAGAGAAAGAAAGTTGTCCAAAACAGCTTGCAATCGAATGTTCATGTGAATAGAAAAGGCAGGAGAGTGGTCAGGTACTGTTTTCTCTCAGTTGGCAAGCTGCGCACACAATCGCAGTGTTGTACAGCTTGTTTCATCACCTTTGCAAGTTGCCGCTCTCTCGGCTCCCGGAGACGAAGAAGCTGCTTCTTCGCGCAAAGACGATTCTGCCGCTCACAGTGCTCTGCAGTGTGTGTCTTCTGCCGAAAGAGATCCGGGAGCTGTGCTTAGCTCTGCAGAGCACCGTACCTTCGTCTTTAGCCTCTCTTCTCGTCTACATCTTAGCAAAAAGCTTTTCCACTCTGTCTGGCAAGGAGAAACTGTGCCAGCACAGAAAACATCTCCCATCGTGTTCTAGAGGCTGCACGGAGGTCTGCCGAGTGTTTTGCAAGAAGAGAAAGAAAGTTGTCCAAAAACAGCTTGCAATCGAATATTCATGTGAATAGAAAAGGCAGGAGAGTGGTCAGGTACTGTTTTCTCTCAGTTGGCAAGCTGCGCACACAATCGCAGTGTTGTACAGCTTGTTTCATCACCTTTGCCAAGTTGCCGCTCTCTCCGGCTCCCGGAGACGAAGAAGCTGATTCTTCGCGCAAAGACGATTCTGCCGCTCACAGTGCTCTGCAGTGTGTGTCTTCTGCCGAAAGAGATCCGGAGCTGTGCTTAGCTCTGCAGAGCACCGTACCTTCGTCTTTAGCCTCTCTTCTCGTCTACATCTTAGCAAAAAGCTTTTCCACTCTGTCTGGCAAGGAGAAACTGTGCCAGCACAGAAAACATCTCCCATCGTGTTCTAGAGGGCTGCACGGAGGTCTGCCGAGTGTTTTGCAAGAAGAGAAAGAAAGTTGTCCAAAACAGCTTGCAATCGAATGTTCATGTGAATAGAAAAGGCAGGAGAGTGGTCAGGTACTGTTTTCTCTCAGTTGGCAAGCTGCGCACACAATCGCAGTGTTGTACAGCTTGTTTCATCACCTTTGCCAAGTTGCCGCTCTCTCCGGCTCCCGGAGACGAAGAAGCTGCTTCTTCGCGCAAAGACGATTCTGCCGCTCACAGTGCTCTGCAGGTGTGTGTCTTCTGCCGAAAGAGATCCGGGAGCTGTGCTTAGCTCTGCAGAGCACCGTACCTTCGTCTTTAGCTCTCTCTCGTCTACATCTTAGCAAAAAGCTTTTCCACTCTGTCTGGCAAGGAGAAACTGTGCCAGCACAGAAAACATCTCCCATCGTGTTCTAGAGGCTGCACGGAGGTCTGCGAGTGTTTTTGCAAGAAGAGCAAAGAAAGTTGTCCAAAACAGCTTGCAATCGAATTATTCATGTGAATAGAAAAGGCAGGAGAGTGGTCAGGTACTGTTTTCTCTCAGTTGGCAAGCTGCGCACACAATCGCAGTGTTGTACAGCTTGTTTCATCACCTTTGCCAAGTTGCCGCTCTCTCCGGCTCCCGGAGACGAAGAAGCTGCTTCTTCGCGCAAAGACGATTCTGCCGCTCACAGTGCTCTGCCGGTGTGTGTCTTCTGCCGAAAGAGATCCGGGAGCTGTGCTTAGCTCTGCAGAGCACCGTACCTTCGTCTTTAGCCTCTCTTCTCGTCTACATCTTAGCAAAAAGCTTTTCCACTCTGTCTGGCAAGGAGAAACTGTGCCAGCACAGAAAACATCTCCCATCGTGTTAGAGGCTGCACGGAGGTCTGCCGAGTGTTTTGCAAGAAGAGAAAGAAAGTTGTCCAAAACAGCTTGCAATCGAATGTTCATGTGAATAGAAAAGGCAGGAGAGTGGTCAGGTACTGTTTTCTCTCAGTTGGCAAGCTGTGCACACAATCGCAGTGTTGTACAGCTTGTTTCATCACCTTTGCGAAGCTGCCGCTCTCTCCGGCTCCCGGAGACGAAGAAGCTGCTTCTTCGCGCAAAGACGATTCTGCCGCTCACAGTGCTCTGCAGTGTGTGTCTTCTGCCGAAAGAGATCCGGGAGCTGTGCTTAGCTCTGCAGAGCACCGTACCTTCGTCTTTAGCCTCTCTTCTCGTCTACATCTTAGCAAAAAGCTTTTCCACTCTGTCTGGCAAGGAGAAACTGTGCCAGCACAGAAAACATCTCCCATCGTGTTCTAGAGGCTGCACGGAGGTCTGCCGAGTGTTTTGCAAGAAGAGAAAGAAAGTTGTCCAAAACAGCTTGCAATCGAATGTTCATGTGAATAGAAAAGGCAGGAGAGTGGTCAGGTACTGTTTTCTCTCAGTTGGCAAGCTGCGCACACAATCGCAGTGTTGTACAGCTTGTTTCATCACCTTTGCCAAGTTGCCGCTCTCTCCGGCTCCCGGAGACGAAGAAGCTGCTTCTTCGCGCAAAGACGATTCTGCCGCTCACAGTGCTCTGCAGTGTGTGTCTTCTGCCGAAAGAGATCCGGGAGCGGTGCTTAGCTCTGCAGAGCACCGTACCTTCGTCTTTAGGCTCTCTTCTCGTCTACATCTTAGCAAAAAGCTTTTCCACTCTGTCTGGCAAGGAGAAACTGTGCCAGCACAGAAAACATCTCCCATCGTGTTCTAGAGGCTGCACGGAGGTCTGCCGAGTGTTTTGCAAGAAGAGAAAGAAAGTTGTCCAAAACAGCTTGCAATCGAATGTTCATGTGAATAGAAAAGGCAGGAGAGTGGTCAGGTACTGTTTTCTCTCAGTTGGCAAGCTGCGCACACAATCGCAGTGTTGTACAGCTTGTTTCATCACCTTTGCCAAGTTGCCGCTCTCTCCGGCTCCCGGAGACGAAGAAGCTGCTTCTTCGCGCAAAGACGATTCTGCCGCTCACAGTGCTCTGCAGTGTGTGTCTTCTGCCGAAAGAGGTCCGGGAGCGGTGCTTAGCTCTGCAGAGCACCGTACCTTCGTCTTTAGGCTCTCTTCTCGTCTACATCTTAGCAAAAAGCTTTTCCACTCTGTCTGGCAAGGAGAAACTGTGCCAGCACAGAAAACATCTCCCATCGTGTTCTAGAGGCTGCACGGAGGTCTGCCGAGTGTTTTGCAAGAAGAGAAAGAAAGTTGTCCAAAACAGCTTGCAATCGAATGTTCATGTGAATAGAAAAGGCAGGAGAGTGGTCAGGTACTGTTTTCTCTCAGTTGGCAAGCTGCGCACACAATCGCAGTGTTGTACAGCTTGTTTCATCACCTTTGCCAAGTTGCCGCTCTCTCCGGCTCCCGGAGACGAAGAAGCTGCTTCTTCGCGCAAAGACGATTCTGCCGCTCACAGTGCTCTGCAGTGTGTGTCTTCTGCCGAAAGAGATCCGGGAGCTGTGCTTAGCTCTGCAGAGCACCGTACCTTCGTCTTTAGCCTCTCTTCTCGTCTACATCTTAGCAAAAAGCTTTTCCACTCTGTCTGGCAAGGAGAAACTGTGCCAGCACAGAAAACATCTCCCATCGTGTTCTAGAGGCTGCACGGAGGTCTGCCGAGTGTTTTGCAAGAAGAGAAAGAAAGTTGTCCAAAACAGCTTGCAATCGAATGTTCATGTGAATAGAAAAGACAGGAGAGTGGTCAGGTACTGTTTTCTCTCAGTTGGCAAGCTGCGCACACAATCGCAGTGTTGTACAGCTTGTTTCATCACCTTTGCGAAGCTGCCGCTCTCTCCGGCTCCCGGAGACGAAGAAGCTGCTTCTTCGCGCAAAGACGATTCTGCCGCTCACAGTGCTCTGCGGTGTGTGTCTTCTGCCGAAAGAGATCCGGGAGCTGTGCTTAGCTCTGCAGAGCACCGTACCTTCGTCTTTAGCCTCTCTTCTCGTCTACATCTTAGCAAAAAGCTTTTCCACTCTGTCTGGCAAGGAGAAACTGTGCCAGCACAGAAAACATCTCCCATCGTGTTCTAGAGGCTGCACGGAGGTCTGCCGAGTGTTTTGCAAGAAGAGAAAGAAAGTTGTCCAAAACAGCTTGCAATCGAATGTTCATGTGAATAGAAAAGGCAGGAGAGTGGTCAGGTACTGTTTTCTCTCAGTTGGCAAGCTGCGCACACAATCGCAGTGTTGTACAGCTTGTTTCATCACCTTTGCCAAGTTGCCGCTCTCTCCGGCTCCCGGAGACGAAGAAGCTGCTTCTTCGCGCAAAGACGATTCTGCCGCTCACAGTGCTCTGCAGTGTGTGTCTTCTGCCGAAAGAGATCCGGGAGCTGTGCTTAGCTCTGCAGAGCACCGTACCTTCGTCTTTAGCCTCTCTTCTCGTCTACATCTTAGCAAAAAGCTTTTCCACTCTGTCTGGCAAGGAGAAACTGTGCCAGCACAGAAAACATCTCCCATCGTGTTCTAGAGGCTGCACGGAGGTCTGCCGAGTGTTTTGCAAGAAGAGAAAGAAAGTTGTCCAAAACAGCTTGCAATCGAATGTTCATGTGAATAGAAAAGGCAGGAGAGTGGTCAGGTACTGTTTTCTCTCAGTTGGCAAGCTGCGCACACAATCGCAGTGTTGTACAGCTTGTTTCATCACCTTTGCCAAGTTGCCGCTCTCTCCGGCTCCCGGAGACGAAGAAGCTGCTTCTTCGCGCAAAGACGATTCTGCCGCTCACAGTGCTCTGCAGTGTGTGTCTTCTGCCGAAAGAGATCCGGGAGCTGTGCTTAGCTCTGCAGAGCACCGTACCTTCGTCTTTAGCCTCTCTTCTCGTCTACATCTTAGCAAAAAGCTTTTCCACTCTGTCTGGCAAGGAGAAACTGTGCCAGCACAGAAAACATCTCCCATCGTGTTCTAGAGGCTGCACGGAGGTCTGCCGAGTGTTTTGCAAGAAGAGAAAGAAAGTTGTCCAAAACAGCTTGCAATCGAATGTTCATGTGAATAGAAAAGGCAGGAGAGTGGTCAGGTACTGTTTTCTCTCAGTTGGCAAGCTGCGCACACAATCGCAGTGTTGTACAGCTTGTTTCATCACCTTTGCCAAGTTGCCGCTCTCTCCGGCTCCCGGAGACGAAGAAGCTGCTTCTTCGCGCAAAGACGATTCTGCCGCTCACAGTGCTCTGCGGTGTGCGGCTTCTGCCGAAAGAGGTCCGGGAGCTGTGCTTAGCTCTGCAGAGCACCGTACCTTCGTCTTTAGCCTCTCTTCTCGTCTACATCTTAGCAAAAAGCTTTTCCACTCTGTCTGGCAAGGAGAAACTGTGCCAGCACAGAAAACATCTCCCATCGTGTTCTAGAGGCTGCACGGAGGTCTGCCGAGTGTTTTGCAAGAAGAGAAAGAAAGTTGTCCAAAACAGCTTGCAATCGAATGTTCATGTGAATAGAAAAGGCAGGAGAGTGGTCAGGTACTGTTTTCTCTCAGTTGGCAAGCTGCGCACACAATCGCAGTGTTGTACAGCTTGTTTCAGCACCTTTGCCAAGTTGCCGCTCTCTCCGGCTCCCGGAGACGAAGAAGCTGCTTCTTCGCGCAAAGACGATTCTGCCGCTCACAGTGCTCTGCAGTGTGTGTCTTCTGCCGAAAGAGATCCGGGAGCTGTGCTTAGCTCTGCAGAGCACCGTACCTTCGTCTTTAGCCTCTCTTCTCGTCTACATCTTAGCAAAAAGCTTTTCCACTCTGTCTGGCAAGGAGAAACTGTGCCAGCACAGAAAACATCTCCCATCGTGTTCTAGAGGCTGCACGGATGTCTGCCGAGTGTTTTGCAAGAAGAGAAAGAAAGTTGTCCAAAACAGCTTGCAATCGAATGTTCATGTGAATAGAAAAGGCAGGAGAGTGGTCAGGTACTGTTTTCTCTCAGTTGGCAAGCTGCGCACACAATCGCAGTGTTGTACAGCTTGTTTCATCACCTTTGCGAAGCTGCCGCTCTCTCCGGCTCCCGGAGACGAAGAAGCTGCTTCTTCGCGCAAAGACGATTCTGCCGCTCACAGTGCTCTGCAGTGTGTGTCTTCTGCCGAAAGAGATCCGGGAGCTGTGCTTAGCTCTGCAGAGCACCGTACCTTCGTCTTTAGCCTCTCTTCTCGTCTACATCTTAGCAAAAAGCTTTTCCACTCTGTCTGGCAAGGAGAAACTGTGCCAGCACAGAAAACATCTCCCATCGTGTTCTAGAGGCTGCACGGAGGTCTGCCGAGTGTTTTGCAAGAAGAGAAAGAAAGTTGTCCAAAACAGCTTGCAATCGAATATTCATGTGAATAGAAAAGGCAGGAGAGTGGTCAGGTACTGTTTTCTCTCAGTTGGCAAGCTGCGCACACAATCGCAGTGTTGTACAGCTTGTTTCATCACCTTTGCCAAGTTGCCGCTCTCTCCGGCTCCCGGAGACCAAGAAGCTGCTTCTTCGCGCAAAGACGATTCTGCCGCTCACAGTGCTCTGCGGTGTGCGGCTTCTGCCGAAAGAGGTCCGGGAGCGGTGCTTAGCTCTGCAGAGCACCGTACCTTCGTCTTTAGCCTCTCTTCTCGTCTACATCTTAGCAAAAAGCTTTTCCACTCTGTCTGGCAAGGAGAAACTGTGCCAGCACAGAAAACATCTCCCATCGTGTTCTAGAGGCTGCACGGAGGTCTGCCGAGTGTTTTGCAAGAAGAGAAAGAAAGTTGTCCAAAACAGCTTGCAATCGAATGTTCATGTGAATAGAAAAGGCAGGAGAGTGGTCAGGTACTGTTTTCTCTCAGTTGGCAAGCTGCGCACACAATCGCAGTGTTGTACAGCTTGTTTCATCACCTTTGCCAAGTTGCCGCTCTCTCCGGCTCCCGGAGACGAAGAAGCTGCTTCTTCGCGCAAAGACGATTCTGCCGCTCACAGTGCTCTGCAGTGTGTGTCTTCTGCCGAAAGAGATCCGGGAGCTGTGCTTAGCTCTGCAGAGCACCGTACCTTCGTCTTTAGCCTCTCTTCTCGTCTACATCTTAGCAAAAAGCTTTTCCACTCTGTCTGGCAAGGAGAAACTGTGCCAGCACAAAAAACATCTCCCATCGTGTTCTAGAGGCTGCACGGAGGTCTGCCGAGTGTTTTGCAAGAAGAGAAAGAAAGTTGTCCAAAACAGCTTGCAATCGAATGTTCATGTGAATAGAAAAGGCAGGAGAGTGGTCAGGTACTGTTTTCTCTCAGTTGGCAAGCTGCGCACACAATCGCAGTGTTGTACAGCTTGTTTCATCACCTTTGCCAAGTTGCCGCTCTCTCCGGCTCCCGGAGACGAAGAAGCTGCTTCTTCGCGCAAAGACGATTCTGCCGCTCACAGTGCTCTGCAGTGTGTGTCTTCTGCCGAAAGAGATCCGGGAGCTGTGCTTAGCTCTGCAGAGCACCGTACCTTCGTCTTTAGCCTCTCTTCTCGTCTACATCTTAGCAAAAAGCTTTTCCACTCTGTCTGGCAAGGAGAAACTGTGCCAGCACAGAAAACATCTCCCATCGTGTTCTAGAGGCTGCACGGAGGTCTGCCGAGTGTTTTGCAAGAAGAGAAAGAAAGTTGTCCAAAACAGCTTGCAATCGAATGTTCATGTGAATAGAAAAGGCAGGAGAGTGGTCAGGTACTGTTTTCTCTCAGTTGGCAAGCTGCGCACACAATCGCAGTGTTGTACAGCTTGTTTCATCACCTTTGCCAAGTTGCCGCTCTCTCCGGCTCCCGGAGACGAAGAAGCTGCTTCTTCGCGCAAAGACGATTCTGCCGCTCACAGTGCTCTGCAGTGTGTGTCTTCTGCCGAAAGAGATCCGGGAGCTGTGCTTAGCTCTGCAGAGCACCGTACCTTCGTCTTTAGCCTCTCTTCTCGTCTACATCTTAGCAAAAAGCTTTTCCACTCTGTCTGGCAAGGAGAAACTGTGCCAGCACAGAAAACATCTCCCATCGTGTTCTAGAGGCTGCACGCAGGTCTGCCGAGTGTTTTGCAAGAAGAGAAAGAAAGTTGTCCAAAACAGCTTGCAATCGAATGTTCATGTGAATAGAAAAGGCAGGAGAGTGGTCAGGTACTGTTTTCTCTCAGTTGGCAAGCTGCGCACACAATCGCAGTGTTGTACAGCTTGTTTCATCACCTTTGCCAAGTTGCCGCTCTCTCCGGCTCCCGGAGACCAAGAAGCTGCTTCTTCGCGCAAAGACGATTCTGCCGCTCACAGTGCTCTGCAGTGTGTGTCTTCTGCCGAAAGAGATCCGGGAGCTGTGCTTAGCTCTGCAGAGCACCGTACCTTCGTCTTTAGGCTCTCTTCTCGTCTACATCTTAGCAAAAAGCTTTTCCACTCTGTCTGGCAAGGAGAAACTGTGCCAGCACAGAAAACATCTCCCATCGTGTTCTAGAGGCTGCACGGAGGTCTGCCGAGTGTTTTGCAAGAAGAGAAAGAAAGTTGTCCAAAACAGCTTGCAATCGAATGTTCATGTGAATAGAAAAGGCAGGAGAGTGGTCAGGTACTGTTTTCTCTCAGTTGGCAAGCTGCGCACACAATCGCAGTGTTGTACAGCTTGTTTCATCACCTTTGCCAAGCTGCCGCTCTCTCCGGCTCCCGGAGACGAAGAAGCTGCTTCTTCGCGCAAAGACGATTCTGCCGCTCACAGTGCTCTGCAGTGTGTGTCTTCTGCCGAAAGAGGCACGGGAGCTGTGCTTAGCTCTGCAGAGCACCGTACCTTCGTCTTTAGGCTCTCTTCTCGTCTACATCTTAGCAAAAAGCTTTTCCACTCTGTCTGGCAAGGAGAAACTGTGCCAGCACAGAAAACATCTCCCATCGTGTTCTAGAGGCTGCACGGAGGTCTGCCGAGTGTTTTGCAAGAAGAGAAAGAAAGTTGTCCAAAACAGCTTGCAATCGAATGTTCATGTGAATAGAAAAGGCAGGAGAGTGGTCAGGTACTGTTTTCTCTCAGTTGGCAAGCTGCGCACACAATCGCAGTGTTGTACAGCTTGTTTCATCACCTTTGCCAAGTTGCCGCTCTCTCCGGCTCCCGGAGACCAAGAAGATGCTTCTTCGCGCAAAGACGATTCTGCCGCTCACAGTGCTCTGCAGTGTGTGTCTTCTGCCGAAAGAGATCCGGGAGCTGTGCTTAGCTCTGCAGAGCACCGTACCTTCGTCTTTAGCCTCTCTTCTCGTCTACATCTTAGCAAAAAGCTTTTCCACTCTGTCTGGCAAGGAGAAACTGTGCCAGCACAGAAAACATCTCCCATCGTGTTCTAGAGGCTGCACGGAGGTCTGCCGAGTGTTTTGCAAGAAGAGAAAGAAAGTTGTCCAAAACAGCTTGCAATCGAATGTTCATGTGAATAGAAAAGGCAGGAGAGTGGTCAGGTACTGTTTTCTCTCAGTTGGCAAGCTGCGCACACAATCGCAGTGTTGTACAGCTTGTTTCATCACCTTTGCCAAGTTGCCGCTCTCTCCGGCTCCCGGAGACGAAGAAGCTGCTTCTTCGCGCAAAGACGATTCTGCCGCTCACAGTGCTCTGCAGTGTGTGTCTTCTGCCGAAAGAGATCCGGGAGCTGTGCTTAGCTCTGCAGAGCACCGTACCTTCGTCTTTAGCCTCTCTTCTCGTCTACATCTTAGCAAAAAGCTTTTCCACTCTGTCTGGCAAGGAGAAACTGTGCCAGCACAGAAAACATCTCCCATCGTGTTCTAGAGGCTGCACGGAGGTCTGCCGAGTGTTTTGCAAGAAGAGAAAGAAAGTTGTCCAAAACAGCTTGCAATCGAATGTTCATGTGAATAGAAAAGGCAGGAGAGTGGTCAGGTACTGTTTTCTCTCAGTTGGCAAGCTGCGCACACAATCGCAGTGTTGTACAGCTTGTTTCATCACCTTTGCCAAGTTGCCGCTCTCTCCGGCTCCCGGAGACGAAGAAGCTGCTTCTTCGCGCAAAGACGATTCTGCCGCTCACAGTGCTCTGCGGTGTGTGTCTTCTGCCGAAAGAGATCCGGGAGCTGTGCTTAGCTCTGCAGAGCACCGTACCTTCGTCTTTAGCCTCTCTTCTCGTCTACATCTTAGCAAAAAGCTTTTCCACTCTGTCTGGCAAGGAGAAACTGTGCCAGCACAGAAAACATCTCCCATCGTGTTCTAGAGGCTGCACGGAGGTCTGCCGAGTGTTTTGCAAGAAGAGAAAGAAAGTTGTCCAAAACAGCTTGCAATCGAATGTTCATGTGAATAGAAAAGGCAGGAGAGTGGTCAGGTACTGTTTTCTCTCAGTTGGAAAGCTGCGCACACAATCGCAGTGTTGTACAGCTTGTTTCATCACCTTTGCGAAGCTGCCGCTCTCTCCGGCTCCCGGAGACGAAGAAGCTGCTTCTTCGCGCAAAGACGATTCTGCCGCTCACAGTGCTCTGCAGTGTGTGTCTTCTGCCGAAAGAGATCCGGGAGCTGTGCTTAGCTCTGCAGAGCACCGTACCTTCGTCTTTAGCCTCTCTTCTCGTCTACATCTTAGCAAAAAGCTTTTCCACTCTGTCTGGCAAGGAGAAACTGTGCCAGCACAGAAAACATCTCCCATCGTGTTCTAGAGGATGCACGCAGGTCTGCCGAGTGTTTTGCAAGAAGAGAAAGAAAGTTGTCCAAAACAGCTTGCAATCGAATGTTCATGTGAATAGAAAAGGCAGGAGAGTGGTCAGGTACTGTTTTCTCTCAGTTGGCAAGCTGCGCACACAATCGCAGTGTTGTACAGCTTGTTTCATCACCTTTGCCAAGTTGCCGCTCGCTCCGGCTCCCGGAGACGAAGAAGCTGCTTCTTCGCGCAAAGACGATTCTGCCGCTCACAGTGCTCTGCAGTGTGTGTCTTCTGCCGAAAGAGATCCGGGAGCTGTGCTTAGCTCTGCAGAGCACCGTACCTTCGTCTTTAGGCTCTCTTCTCGTCTACATCTTAGCAAAAAGCTTTTCCACTCTGTCTGGCAAGGAGAAACTGTGCCAGCACAGAAAACATCTCCCATCGTGTTCTAGAGGCTGCACGGAGGTCTGCCGAGTGTTTTGCAAGAAGAGAAAGAAAGTTGTCCAAAACAGCTTGCAATCGAATGTTCATGTGAATAGAAAAGGCAGGAGAGTGGTCAGGTACTGTTTTCTCTCAGTTGGCAAGCTGCGCACACAATCGCAGTGTTGTACAGCTTGTTTCATCACCTTTGCCAAGTTGCCGCTCTCTCCGGCTCCCGGAGACGAAGAAGCTGCTTCTTCGCGCAAAGACGATTCTGCCGCTCACAGTGCTCTGCAGTGTGTGTCTTCTGCCGAAAGAGATCCGGGAGCTGTGCTTAGCTCTGCAGAGCACCGTACCTTCGTCTTTAGCCTCTCTTCTCGTCTACATCTTAGCAAAAAGCTTTTCCACTCTGTCTGGCAAGGAGAAACTGTGCCAGCACAGAAAACATCTCCCATCGTGTTCTAGAGGCTGCACGGAGGTCTGCCGAGTGTTTTGCAAGAAGAGAAAGAAAGTTGTCCAAAACAGCTTGCAATCGAATGTTCATGTGAATAGAAAAGGCAGGAGAGTGGTCAGGTACTGTTTTCTCTCAGTTGGCAAGCTGCGCACACAATCGCAGTGTTGTACAGCTTGTTTCATCACCTTTGCGAAGCTGCCGCTCTCTCCGGCTCCCGGAGACGAAGAAGCTGCTTCTTCGCGCAAAGACGATTCTGCCGCTCACAGTGCTCTGCAGTGTGTGTCTTCTGCCGAAAGAGATCCGGGAGCTGTGCTTAGCTCTGCAGAGCACCGTACCTTCGTCTTTAGCCTCTCTTCTCGTCTACATCTTAGCAAAAAGCTTTTCCACTCTGTCTGGCAAGGAGAAACTGTGCCAGCACAGAAAACATCTCCCATCGTGTTCTAGAGGCTGCACGGAGGTCTGCCGAGTGTTTTGCAAGAAGAGAAAGAAAGTTGTCCAAAACAGCTTGCAATCGAATGTTCATGTGAATAGAAAAGGCAGGAGAGTGGTCAGGTACTGTTTTCTCTCAGTTGGCAAGCTGCGCACACAATCGCAGTGTTGTACAGCTTGTTTCATCACCTTTGCCAAGTTGCCGCTCTCTCCGGCTCCCGGAGACGAAGAAGCTGCTTCTTCGCGCAAAGACGATTCTGCCGCTCACAGTGCTCTGCAGTGTGTGTCTTCTGCCGAAAGAGATCCGGGAGCTGTGCTTAGCTCTGCAGAGCACCGTACCTTCGTCTTTAGCCTCTCTTCTCGTCTACATCTTAGCAAAAAGCTTTTCCACTCTGTCTGGCAAGGAGAAACTGTGCCAGCACAGAAAACATCTCCCATCGTGTTCTAGAGGCTGCACGGAGGTCTGCCGAGTGTTTTGCAAGAAGAGAAAGAAAGTTGTCCAAAACAGCTTGCAATCGAATGTTCATGTGAATAGAAAAGGCAGGAGAGTGGTCAGGTACTGTTTTCTCTCAGTTGGCAAGCTGCGCACACAATCGCAGTGTTGTACAGCTTGTTTCATCACCTTTGCCAAGCTGCCGCTCTCTCCGGCTCCCGGAGACGAAGAAGCTGCTTCTTCGCGCAAAGACGATTCTGCCGCTCACAGTGCTCTGCAGTGTGTGTCTTCTGCCGAAAGAGATCCGGGAGCTGTGCTTAGCTCTGCAGAGCACCGTACCTTCGTCTTTAGGCTCTCTTCTCGTCTACATCTTAGCAAAAAGCTTTTCCACTCTGTCTGGCAAGGAGAAACTGTGCCAGCACAGAAAACATCTCCCATCGTGTTCTAGAGGCTGCACGGAGGTCTGCCGAGTGTTTTGCAAGAAGAGAAAGAAAGTTGTCCAAAACAGCTTGCAATCGAATGTTCATGTGAATAGAAAAGGCAGGAGAGTGGTCAGGTACTGTTTTCTCTCACTTGGCAAGCTGCGCACACAATCGCAGTGTTGTACAGCTTGTTTCATCACCTTTGCCAAGTTGCCGCTCTCTCCGGCTCCCGGAGACGAAGAAGCTGCTTCTTCGCGCAAAGACGATTCTGCCGCTCACAGTGCTCTGCAGTGTGTGTCTTCTGCCGAAAGAGATCCGGGAGCTGTGCTTAGCTCTGCAGAGCACCGTACCTTCGTCTTTAGCCTCTCTTCTCGTCTACATCTTAGCAAAAAGCTTTTCCACTCTGTCTGGCAAGGAGAAACTGTGCCAGCACAGAAAACATCTCCCATCGTGTTCTAGAGGCTGCACGGAGGTCTGCCGAGTGTTTTGCAAGAAGAGAAAGAAAGTTGTCCAAAACAGCTTGCAATCGAATGTTCATGTGAATAGAAAAGGCAGGAGAGTGGTCAGGTACTGTTTTCTCTCAGTTGGCAAGCTGCGCACACAATCGCAGTGTTGTACAGCTTGTTTCATCACCTTTGCCAAGTTGCCGCTCTCTCCGGCTCCCGGAGACGAAGAAGCTGCTTCTTCGCGCAAAGACGATTCTGCCGCTCACAGTGCTCTGCAGTGTGTGTCTTCTGCCGAAAGAGATCCGGGAGCTGTGCTTAGCTCTACAGAGCACCGTACCTTCGTCTTTAGCCTCTCTTCTCGTCTACATCTTAGCAAAAAGCTTTTCCACTCTGTCTGGCAAGGAGAAACTGTGCCAGCACAGAAAACATCTCCCATCGTGTTCTAGAGGCTGCACGGAGGTCTGCCGAGTGTTTTGCAAGAAGAGAAAGAAAGTTGTCCAAAACAGCTTGCAATCGAATGTTCATGTGAATAGAAAAGGCAGGAGAGTGGTCAGGTACTGTTTTCTCTCAGTTGGCAAGCTGCGCACACAATCGCAGTGTTGTACAGCTTGTTTCATCACCTTTGCCAAGTTGCCGCTCTCTCCGGCTCCCGGAGACGAAGAAGCTGCTTCTTCGCGCAAAGACGATTCTGCCGCTCACAGTGCTCTGCAGTGTGTGTCTTCTGCCGAAAGAGATCCGGGAGCTGTGCTTAGCTCTGCAGAGCACCGTACCTTCGTCTTTAGCCTCTCTTCTCGTCTACATCTTAGCAAAAAGCTTTTCCACTCTGTCTGGCAAGGAGAAACTGTGCCAGCACAGAAAACATCTCCCATCGTGTTCTAGAGGCTGCACGGAGGTCTGCCGAGTGTTTTGCAAGAAGAGAAAGAAAGTTGTCCAAAACAGCTTGCAATCGAATGTTCATGTGAATAGAAAAGGCAGGAGAGTGGTCAGGTACTGTTTTCTCTCAGTTGGCAAGCTGCGCACACAATCGCAGTGTTGTACAGCTTGTTTCATCACCTTTGCCAAGTTGCCGCTCTCTCCGGCTCCCGGAGACGAAGAAGCTGCTTCTTCGCGCAAAGACGATTCTGCCGCTCACAGTGCTCTGCAGTGTGTGTCTTCTGCCGAAAGAGATCCGGGAGCTGTGCTTAGCTCTGCAGAGCACCGTACCTTCGTCTTTAGCCTCTCTTCTCGTCTACATCTTAGCAAAAAGCTTTTCCACTCTGTCTGGCAAGGAGAAACTGTGCCAGCACAGAAAACATCTCCCATCGTGTTCTAGAGGCTGCACGGAGGTCTGCCGAGTGTTTTGCAAGAAGAGAAAGAAAGTTGTCCAAAACAGCTTGCAATCGAATGTTCATGTGAATAGAAAAGGCAGGAGAGTGGTCAGGTACTGTTTTCTCTCAGTTGGCAAGCTGCGCACACAATCGCAGTGTTGTACAGCTTGTTTCATCACCTTTGCGAAGCTGCCGCTCTCTCCGGCTCCCGGAGACGAAGAAGCTGCTTCTTCACGCAAAGACGATTCTGCCGCTCACAGTGCTCTGCGGTGTGTGTCTTCTGCCGAAAGAGATCCGGGAGCTGTGCTTAGCTCTGCAGAGCACCGTACCTTCGTCTTTAGGCTCTCTTCTCGTCTACATCTTAGCAAAAAGCTTTTCCACTCTGTCTGGCAAGGAGAAACTGTGCCAGCACAGAAAACATCTCCCATCGTGTTCTAGAGGCTGCACGGAGGTCTGCCGAGTGTTTTGCAAGAAGAGAAAGAAAGTTGTCCAAAACAGCTTGCAATCGAATGTTCATGTGAATAGAAAAGGCAGGAGAGTGGTCAGGTACTGTTTTCTCTCAGTTGGCAAGCTGCGCACACAATCGCAGTGTTGTACAGCTTGTTTCATCACCTTTGCCAAGTTGCCGCTCTCTCCGGCTCCCGGAGACGAAGAAGCTGCTTCTTCGCGCAAAGACGATTCTGCCGCTCACAGTGCTCTGCGGTGTGTGTCTTCTGCCGAAAGAGATCCGGGAGCTGTGCTTAGCTCTGCAGAGCACCGTACCTTCGTCTTTAGCCTCTCTTCTCGTCTACATCTTAGCAAAAAGCTTTTCCACTCTGTCTGGCAAGGAGAAACTGTGCCAGCACAGAAAACATCTCCCATCGTGTTCTAGAGGCTGCACGGAGGTCTGCCGAGTGTTTTGCAAGAAGAGAAAGAAAGTTGTCCAAAACAGCTTGCAATCGAATGTTCATGTGAATAGAAAAGGCAGGAGAGTGGTCAGGTACTGTTTTCTCTCAGTTGGCAAGCTGCGCACACAATCGCAGTGTTGTACAGCTTGTTTCATCACCTTTGCCAAGTTGCCGCTCTCTCCGGCTCCCGGAGACGAAGAAGCTGCTTCTTCGCGCAAAGACGATTCTGCCGCTCACAGTGCTCTGCGGTGTGCGGCTTCTGCCGAAAGAGGTCCGGGAGCTGTGCTTAGCTCTGCAGAGCACCGTACCTTCGTCTTTAGCCTCTCTTCTCGTCTACATCTTAGCAAAAAGCTTTTCCACTCTGTCTGGCAAGGAGAAACTGTGCCAGCACAGAAAACATCTCCCATCGTGTTCTAGAGGCTGCACGGAGGTCTGCCGAGTGTTTTGCAAGAAGAGAAAGAAAGTTGTCCAAAACAGCTTGCAATCGAATGTTCATGTGAATAGAAAAGGCAGGAGAGTGGTCAGGTACTGTTTTCTCTCAGTTGGCAAGCTGCGCACACAATCGCAGTGTTGTACAGCTTGTTTCATCACCTTTGCGAAGCTGCCGCTCTCTCCGGCTCCCGGAGACGAAGAAGCTGCTTCTTCGCGCAAAGACGATTCTGCCGCTCACAGTGCTCTGCAGTGTGTGTCTTCTGCCGAAAGAGATCCGGGAGCTGTGCTTAGCTCTGCAGAGCACCGTACCTTCGTCTTTAGGCTCTCTTCTCGTCTACATCTTAGCAAAAAAGCTTTTCCACTCTGTCTGGCAAGGAGAAACTGTGCCAGCACAGAAAACATCTCCCATCGTGTTCTAGAGGCTGCACGGAGGTCTGCCGAGTGTTTTGCAAGAAGAGAAAGAAAGTTGTCCAAAACAGCTTGCAATCGAATATTCATGTGAATAGAAAAGGCAGGAGAGTGGTCAGGTACTGTTTTCTCTCAGTTGGCAAGCTGCGCACACAATCGCAGTGTTGTACAGCTTGTTTCATCACCTTTGCCAAGTTGCCGCTCTCTCCGGCTCCCGGAGACGAAGAAGCTGCTTCTTCGCGCAAAGACGATTCTGCCGCTCACAGTGCTCTGCGGTGTGCGGCTTCTGCCGAAAGAGGTCCGGGAGCGGTGCTTAGCTCTGCAGAGCACCGTACCTTCGTCTTTAGCCTCTCTTCTCGTCTACATCTTAGCAAAAAGCTTTTCCACTCTGTCTGGCAAGGAGAAACTGTGCCAGCACAGAAAACATCTCCCATCGTGTTCTAGAGGCTGCACGGAGGTCTGCCGAGTGTTTTGCAAGAAGAGAAAGAAAGTTGTCCAAAACAGCTTGCAATCGAATGTTCATGTGAATAGAAAAGGCAGGAGAGTGGTCAGGTACTGTTTTCTCTCAGTTGGCAAGCTGCGCACACAATCGCAGTGTTGTACAGCTTGTTTCATCACCTTTGCCAAGTTGCCGCTCTCTCCGGCTCCCGGAGACCAAGAAGCTGCTTCTTCGCGCAAAGACGATTCTGCCGCTCACAGTGCTCTGCAGTGTGTGTCTTCTGCCGAAAGAGATCCGGGAGCTGTGCTTAGCTCTGCAGAGCACCGTACCTTCGTCTTTAGCCTCTCTTCTCGTCTACATCTTAGCAAAAAGCTTTTCCACTCTGTCTGGCAAGGAGAAACTGTGCCAGCACAAAAAACATCTCCCATCGTGTTCTAGAGGCTGCACGGAGGTCTGCCGAGTGTTTTGCAAGAAGAGAAAGAAAGTTGTCCAAAACAGCTTGCAATCGAATGTTCATGTGAATAGAAAAGGCAGGAGAGTGGTCAGGTACTGTTTTCTCTCAGTTGGCAAGCTGCGCACACAATCGCAGTGTTGTACAGCTTGTTTCATCACCTTTGCCAAGTTGCCGCTCTCTCCGGCTCCCGGAGACGAAGAAGCTGCTTCTTCGCGCAAAGACGATTCTGCCGCTCACAGTGCTCTGCAGTGTGTGTCTTCTGCCGAAAGAGATCCGGGAGCTGTGCTTAGCTCTGCAGAGCACCGTACCTTCGTCTTTAGCCTCTCTTCTCGTCTACATCTTAGCAAAAAGCTTTTCCACTCTGTCTGGCAAGGAGAAACTGTGCCAGCACAGAAAACATCTCCCATCGTGTTCTAGAGGCTGCACGGAGGTCTGCCGAGTGTTTTGCAAGAAGAGAAAGAAAGTTGTCCAAAACAGCTTGCAATCGAATGTTCATGTGAATAGAAAAGGCAGGAGAGTGGTCAGGTACTGTTTTCTCTCAGTTGGCAAGCTGCGCACACAATCGCAGTGTTGTACAGCTTGTTTCATCACCTTTGCCAAGTTGCCGCTCTCTCCGGCTCCCGGAGACGAAGAAGCTGCTTCTTCGCGCAAAGACGATTCTGCCGCTCACAGTGCTCTGCAGTGTGTGTCTTCTGCCGAAAGAGATCCGGGAGCTGTGCTTAGCTCTGCAGAGCACCGTACCTTCGTCTTTAGCCTCTCTTCTCGTCTACATCTTAGCAAAAAGCTTTTCCACTCTGTCTGGCAAGGAGAAACTGTGCCAGCACAGAAAACATCTCCCATCGTGTTCTAGAGGCTGCACGGAGGTCTGCCGAGTGTTTTGCAAGAAGAGAAAGAAAGTTGTCCAAAACAGCTTGCAATCGAATGTTCATGTGAATAGAAAAGGCAGGAGAGTGGTCAGGTACTGTTTTCTCTCAGTTGGCAAGCTGCGCACACAATCGCAGTGTTGTACAGCTTGTTTCATCACCTTTGCCAAGTTGCCGCTCTCTCCGGCTCCCGGAGACGAAGAAGCTGCTTCTTCGCGCAAAGACGATTCTGCCGCTCACAGTGCTCTGCAGTGTGTGTCTTCTGCCGAAAGAGATCCGGGAGCTGTGCTTAGCTCTGCAGAGCACCGTACCTTCGTCTTTAGGCTCTCTTCTCGTCTACATCTTAGCAAAAAGCTTTTCCACTCTGTCTGGCAAGGAGAAACTGTGCCAGCACAGAAAACATCTCCCATCGTGTTCTAGAGGCTGCACGGAGGTCTGCCGAGTGTTTTGCAAGAAGAGAAAGAAAGTTGTCCAAAACAGCTTGCAATCGAATGTTCATGTGAATAGAAAAGGCAGGAGAGTGGTCAGGTACTGTTTTCTCTCAGTTGGCAAGCTGCGCACACAATCGCAGTGTTGTACAGCTTGTTTCATCACCTTTGCCAAGCTGCCGCTCTCTCCGGCTCCCAGAGACGAAGAAGCTGCTTCTTCGCGCAAAGACGATTCTGCCGCTCACAGTGCTCTGCAGTGTGTGTCTTCTGCCGAAAGAGATCCGGGAGCTGTGCTTAGCTCTGCAGAGCACCGTACCTTCGTCTTTAGCCTCTCTTCTCGTCTACATCTTAGCAAAAAGCTTTTCCACTCTGTCTGGCAAGGAGAAACTGTGCCAGCACAGAAAACATCTCCCATCGTGTTCTAGAGGCTGCACGGAGGTCTGCCGAGTGTTTTGCAAGAAGAGAAAGAAAGTTGTCCAAAACAGCTTGCAATCGAATGTTCATGTGAATAGAAAAGGCAGGAGAGTGGTCAGGTACTGTTTTCTCTCAGTTGGCAAGCTGCGCACACAATCGCAGTGTTGTACAGCTTGTTTCATCACCTTTGCCAAGTTGCCGCTCTCTCCGGCTCCCGGAGACGAAGAAGCTGCTTCTTCGCGCAAAGACGATTCTGCCGCTCACAGTGCTCTGCAGTGTGTGTCTTCTGCCGAAAGAGATCCGGGAGCTGTGCTTAGCTCTGCAGAGCACCGTACCTTCGTCTTTAGGCTCTCTTCTCGTCTACATCTTAGCAAAAAGCTTTTCCACTCTGTCTGGCAAGGAGAAACTGTGCCAGCACAGAAAACATCTCCCATCGTGTTCTAGAGGCTGCACGGAGGTCTGCCGAGTGTTTTGCAAGAAGAGAAAGAAAGTTGTCCAAAACAGCTTGCAATCGAATGTTCATGTGAATAGAAAAGGCAGGAGAGTGGTCAGGTACTGTTTTCTCTCAGTTGGCAAGCTGCGCACACAATCGCAGTGTTGTACAGCTTGTTTCATCACCTTTGCGAAGCTGCCGCTCTCTCCGGCTCCCGGAGACGAAGAAGCTGCTTCTTCGCGCAAAGACGATTCTGCCGCTCACAGTGCTCTGCAGTGTGTGTCTTCTGCCGAAAGAGGTCCGGGAGCGGTGCTTAGCTCTGCAGAGCACCGTACCTTCGTCTTTAGGCTCTCTTCTCGTCTACATCTTAGCAAAAAGCTTTTCCACTCTGTCTGGCAAGGAGAAACTGTGCCAGCACAGAAAACATCTCCCATCGTGTTCTAGAGGCTGCACGGAGGTCTGCCGAGTGTTTTGCAAGAAGAGAAAGAAAGTTGTCCAAAACAGCTTGCAATCGAATGTTCATGTGAATAGAAAAGGCAGGAGAGTGGTCAGGTACTGTTTTCTCTCAGTTGGCAAGCTGCGCACACAATCGCAGTGTTGTACAGCTTGTTTCATCACCTTTGCGAAGCTGCCGCTCTCTCCGGCTCCCGGAGACGAAGAAGCTGCTTCTTCGCGCAAAGACGATTCTGCCGCTCACAGTGCTCTGCAGTGTGTGTCTTCTGCCGAAAGAGATCCGGGAGCTGTGCTTAGCTCTGCAGAGCACCGTACCTTCGTCTTTAGGCTCTCTTCTCGTCTACATCTTAGCAAAAAAGCTTTTCCACTCTGTCTGGCAAGGAGAAACTGTGCCAGCACAGAAAACATCTCCCATCGTGTTCTAGAGGCTGCACGGAGGTCTGCCGAGTGTTTTGCAAGAAGAGAAAGAAAGTTGTCCAAAACAGCTTGCAATCGAATATTCATGTGAATAGAAAAGGCAGGAGAGTGGTCAGGTACTGTTTTCTCTCAGTTGGCAAGCTGCGCACACAATCGCAGTGTTGTACAGCTTGTTTCATCACCTTTGCCAAGTTGCCGCTCTCTCCGGCTCCCGGAGACGAAGAAGCTGCTTCTTCGCGCAAAGACGATTCTGCCGCTCACAGTGCTCTGCGGTGTGCGGCTTCTGCCGAAAGAGGTCCGGGAGCGGTGCTTAGCTCTGCAGAGCACCGTACCTTCGTCTTTAGCCTCTCTTCTCGTCTACATCTTAGCAAAAAGCTTTTCCACTCTGTCTGGCAAGGAGAAACTGTGCCAGCACAGAAAACATCTCCCATCGTGTTCTAGAGGCTGCACGGAGGTCTGCCGAGTGTTTTGCAAGAAGAGAAAGAAAGTTGTCCAAAACAGCTTGCAATCGAATGTTCATGTGAATAGAAAAGGCAGGAGAGTGGTCAGGTACTGTTTTCTCTCAGTTGGCAAGCTGCGCACACAATCGCAGTGTTGTACAGCTTGTTTCATCACCTTTGCCAAGTTGCCGCTCTCTCCGGCTCCCGGAGACCAAGAAGCTGCTTCTTCGCGCAAAGACGATTCTGCCGCTCACAGTGCTCTGCAGTGTGTGTCTTCTGCCGAAAGAGATCCGGGAGCTGTGCTTAGCTCTGCAGAGCACCGTACCTTCGTCTTTAGCCTCTCTTCTCGTCTACATCTTAGCAAAAAGCTTTTCCACTCTGTCTGGCAAGGAGAAACTGTGCCAGCACAAAAAACATCTCCCATCGTGTTCTAGAGGCTGCACGGAGGTCTGCCGAGTGTTTTGCAAGAAGAGAAAGAAAGTTGTCCAAAACAGCTTGCAATCGAATGTTCATGTGAATAGAAAAGGCAGGAGAGTGGTCAGGTACTGTTTTCTCTCAGTTGGCAAGCTGCGCACACAATCGCAGTGTTGTACAGCTTGTTTCATCACCTTTGCCAAGTTGCCGCTCTCTCCGGCTCCCGGAGACGAAGAAGCTGCTTCTTCGCGCAAAGACGATTCTGCCGCTCACAGTGCTCTGCAGTGTGTGTCTTCTGCCGAAAGAGATCCGGGAGCTGTGCTTAGCTCTGCAGAGCACCGTACCTTCGTCTTTAGCCTCTCTTCTCGTCTACATCTTAGCAAAAAGCTTTTCCACTCTGTCTGGCAAGGAGAAACTGTGCCAGCACAGAAAACATCTCCCATCGTGTTCTAGAGGCTGCACGGAGGTCTGCCGAGTGTTTTGCAAGAAGAGAAAGAAAGTTGTCCAAAACAGCTTGCAATCGAATGTTCATGTGAATAGAAAAGGCAGGAGAGTGGTCAGGTACTGTTTTCTCTCAGTTGGCAAGCTGCGCACACAATCGCAGTGTTGTACAGCTTGTTTCATCACCTTTGCCAAGTTGCCGCTCTCTCCGGCTCCCGGAGACGAAGAAGCTGCTTCTTCGCGCAAAGACGATTCTGCCGCTCACAGTGCTCTGCAGTGTGTGTCTTCTGCCGAAAGAGATCCGGGAGCTGTGCTTAGCTCTGCAGAGCACCGTACCTTCGTCTTTAGCCTCTCTTCTCGTCTACATCTTAGCAAAAAGCTTTTCCACTCTGTCTGGCAAGGAGAAACTGTGCCAGCACAGAAAACATCTCCCATCGTGTTCTAGAGGCTGCACGGAGGTCTGCCGAGTGTTTTGCAAGAAGAGAAAGAAAGTTGTCCAAAACAGCTTGCAATCGAATGTTCATGTGAATAGAAAAGGCAGGAGAGTGGTCAGGTACTGTTTTCTCTCAGTTGGCAAGCTGCGCACACAATCGCAGTGTTGTACAGCTTGTTTCATCACCTTTGCCAAGTTGCCGCTCTCTCCGGCTCCCGGAGACGAAGAAGCTGCTTCTTCGCGCAAAGACGATTCTGCCGCTCACAGTGCTCTGCAGTGTGTGTCTTCTGCCGAAAGAGATCCGGGAGCTGTGCTTAGCTCTGCAGAGCACCGTACCTTCGTCTTTAGCCTCTCTTCTCGTCTACATCTTAGCAAAAAGCTTTTCCACTCTGTCTGGCAAGGAGAAACTGTGCCAGCACAGAAAACATCTCCCATCGTGTTCTAGAGGCTGCACGGAGGTCTGCCGAGTGTTTTGCAAGAAGAGAAAGAAAGTTGTCCAAAACAGCTTGCAATCGAATGTTCATGTGAATAGAAAAGGCAGGAGAGTGGTCAGGTACTGTTTTCTCTCAGTTGGCAAGCTGCGCACACAATCGCAGTGTTGTACAGCTTGTTTCATCACCTTTGCCAAGCTGCCGCTCTCTCCGGCTCCCAGAGACGAAGAAGCTGCTTCTTCGCGCAAAGACGATTCTGCCGCTCACAGTGCTCTGCAGTGTGTGTCTTCTGCCGAAAGAGATCCGGGAGCTGTGCTTAGCTCTGCAGAGCACCGTACCTTCGTCTTTAGCCTCTCTTCTCGTCTACATCTTAGCAAAAAGCTTTTCCACTCTGTCTGGCAAGGAGAAACTGTGCCAGCACAGAAAACATCTCCCATCGTGTTCTAGAGGCTGCACGGAGGTCTGCCGAGTGTTTTGCAAGAAGAGAAAGAAAGTTGTCCAAAACAGCTTGCAATCGAATGTTCATGTGAATAGAAAAGGCAGGAGAGTGGTCAGGTACTGTTTTCTCTCAGTTGGCAAGCTGCGCACACAATCGCAGTGTTGTACAGCTTGTTTCATCACCTTTGCCAAGTTGCCGCTCTCTCCGGCTCCCGGAGACGAAGAAGCTGCTTCTTCGCGCAAAGACGATTCTGCCGCTCACAGTGCTCTGCAGTGTGTGTCTTCTGCCGAAAGAGATCCGGGAGCTGTGCTTAGCTCTGCAGAGCACCGTACCTTCGTCTTTAGGCTCTCTTCTCGTCTACATCTTAGCAAAAAGCTTTTCCACTCTGTCTGGCAAGGAGAAACTGTGCCAGCACAGAAAACATCTCCCATCGTGTTCTAGAGGCTGCACGGAGGTCTGCCGAGTGTTTTGCAAGAAGAGAAAGAAAGTTGTCCAAAACAGCTTGCAATCGAATGTTCATGTGAATAGAAAAGGCAGGAGAGTGGTCAGGTACTGTTTTCTCTCAGTTGGCAAGCTGCGCACACAATCGCAGTGTTGTACAGCTTGTTTCATCACCTTTGCCAAGTTGCCGCTCTCTCCGGCTCCCGGAGACCAAGAAGATGCTTCTTCGCGCAAAGACGATTCTGCCGCTCACAGTGCTCTGCAGTGTGTGTCTTCTGCCGAAAGAGATCCGGGAGCTGTGCTTAGCTCTGCAGAGCACCGTACCTTCGTCTTTAGCCTCTCTTCTCGTCTACATCTTAGCAAAAAGCTTTTCCACTCTGTCTGGCAAGGAGAAACTGTGCCAGCACAGAAAACATCTCCCATCGTGTTCTAGAGGCTGCACGGAGGTCTGCCGAGTGTTTTGCAAGAAGAGAAAGAAAGTTGTCCAAAACAGCTTGCAATCGAATGTTCATGTGAATAGAAAAGGCAGGAGAGTGGTCAGGTACTGTTTTCTCTCAGTTGGCAAGCTGCGCACACAATCGCAGTGTTGTACAGCTTGTTTCATCACCTTTGCCAAGTTGCCGCTCTCTCCGGCTCCCGGAGACGAAGAAGCTGCTTCTTCGCGCAAAGACGATTCTGCCGCTCACAGTGCTCTGCAGTGTGTGTCTTCTGCCGAAAGAGATCCGGGAGCTGTGCTTAGCTCTGCAGAGCACCGTACCTTCGTCTTTAGCCTCTCTTCTCGTCTACATCTTAGCAAAAAGCTTTTCCACTCTGTCTGGCAAGGAGAAACTGTGCCAGCACAGAAAACATCTCCCATCGTGTTCTAGAGGCTGCACGGAGGTCTGCCGAGTGTTTTGCAAGAAGAGAAAGAAAGTTGTCCAAAACAGCTTGCAATCGAATATTCATGTGAATAGAAAAGGCAGGAGAGTGGTCAGGTACTGTTTTCTCTCAGTTGGCAAGCTGCGCACACAATCGCAGTGTTGTACAGCTTGTTTCATCACCTTTGCCAAGTTGCCGCTCTCTCCGGCTCCCGGAGACGAAGAAGCTGCTTCTTCGCGCAAAGACGATTCTGCCGCTCACAGTGCTCTGCAGTGTGTGTCTTCTGCCGAAAGAGATCCGGGAGCTGTGCTTAGCTCTGCAGAGCACCGTACCTTCGTCTTTAGCCTCTCTTCTCGTCTACATCTTAGCAAAAAGCTTTTCCACTCTGTCTGGCAAGGAGAAACTGTGCCAGCACAGAAAACATCTCCCATCGTGTTCTAGAGGCTGCACGGAGGTCTGCCGAGTGTTTTGCAAGAAGAGAAAGAAAGTTGTCCAAAACAGCTTGCAATCGAATGTTCATGTGAATAGAAAAGGCAGGAGAGTGGTCAGGTACTGTTTTCTCTCAGTTGGCAAGCTGCGCACACAATCGCAGTGTTGTACAGCTTGTTTCATCACCTTTGCCAAGTTGCCGCTCTCTCCGGCTCCCGGAGACGAAGAAGCTGCTTCTTCGCGCAAAGACGATTCTGCCGCTCACAGTGCTCTGCAGTGTGTGTCTTCTGCCGAAAGAGATCCGGGAGCTGTGCTTAGCTCTGCAGAGCACCGTACCTTCGTCTTTAGCCTCTCTTCTCGTCTACATCTTAGCAAAAAGCTTTTCCACTCTGTCTGGCAAGGAGAAACTGTGCCAGCACAGAAAACATCTCCCATCGTGTTCTAGAGGCTGCACGCAGGTCTGCCGAGTGTTTTGCAAGAAGAGAAAGAAAGTTGTCCAAAACAGCTTGCAATCGAATGTTCATGTGAATAGAAAAGGCAGGAGAGTGGTCAGGTACTGTTTTCTCTCAGTTGGCAAGCTGCGCACACAATCGCAGTGTTGTACAGCTTGTTTCATCACCTTTGCGAAGCTGCCGCTCTCTCCGGCTCCCGGAGACGAAGAAGCTGCTTCTTCGCGCAAAGACGATTCTGCCGCTCACAGTGCTCTGCAGTGTGTGTCTTCTGCCGAAAGAGATCCGGGAGCTGTGCTTAGCTCTGCAGAGCACCGTACCTTCGTCTTTAGCCTCTCTTCTCGTCTACATCTTAGCAAAAAGCTTTTCCACTCTGTCTGGCAAGGAGAAACTGTGCCAGCACAGAAAACATCTCCCATCGTGTTCTAGAGGCTGCACGGAGGTCTGCCGAGTGTTTTGCAAGAAGAGAAAGAAAGTTGTCCAAAACAGCTTGCAATCGAATGTTCATGTGAATAGAAAAGGCAGGAGAGTGGTCAGGTACTGTTTTCTCTCAGTTGGCAAGCTGCGCACACAATCGCAGTGTTGTACAGCTTGTTTCATCACCTTTGCCAAGTTGCCGCTCTCTCCGGCTCCCGGAGACGAAGAAGCTGCTTCTTCGCGCAAAGACGATTCTGCCGCTCACAGTGCTCTGCAGTGTGTGTCTTCTGCCGAAAGAGATCCGGGAGCTGTGCTTAGCTCTGCAGAGCACCGTACCTTCGTCTTTAGCCTCTCTTCTCGTCTACATCTTAGCAAAAAGCTTTTCCACTCTGTCTGGCAAGGAGAAACTGTGCCAGCACAGAAAACATCTCCCATCGTGTTCTAGAGGCTGCACGGAGGTCTGCCGAGTGTTTTGCAAGAAGAGAAAGAAAGTTGTCCAAAACAGCTTGCAATCGAATATTCATGTGAATAGAAAAGGCAGGAGAGTGGTCAGGTACTGTTTTCTCTCAGTTGGCAAGCTGCGCACACAATCGCAGTGTTGTACAGCTTGTTTCATCACCTTTGCCAAGTTGCCGCTCTCTCCGGCTCCCGGAGACGAAGAAGCTGCTTCTTCGCGCAAAGACGATTCTGCCGCTCACAGTGCTCTGCAGTGTGTGTCTTCTGCCGAAAGAGATCCGGGAGCTGTGCTTAGCTCTGCAGAGCACCGTACCTTCGTCTTTAGCCTCTCTTCTCGTCTACATCTTAGCAAAAAGCTTTTCCACTCTGTCTGGCAAGGAGAAACTGTGCCAGCACAGAAAACATCTCCCATCGTGTTCTAGAGGCTGCACGGAGGTCTGCCGAGTGTTTTGCAAGAAGAGAAAGAAAGTTGTCCAAAACAGCTTGCAATCGAATGTTCATGTGAATAGAAAAGGCAGGAGAGTGGTCAGGTACTGTTTTCTCTCAGTTGG
Source organism: Melozone crissalis (assembly GCF_028551555.1). NCBI lineage: Eukaryota > Metazoa > Chordata > Aves > Passeriformes > Passerellidae > Melozone > Melozone crissalis. The sequence continues at coordinate 29,804 of NW_026536300.1, read as the reverse complement.
CAAGCTGCGCACACAATCGCAGTGTTGTACAGCTTGTTTCATCACCTTTGCCAAGCTGCCGCTCTCTCCGGCTCCCGGAGACGAAGAAGCTGCTTCTTCGCGCAAAGACGATTCTGCCGCTCACAGTGCTCTGCAGTGTGTGTCTTCTGCCGAAAGAGATCCGGGAGCTGTGCTTAGCTCTGCAGAGCACCGTACCTTCGTCTTTAGGCTCTCTTCTCGTCTACATCTTAGCAAAAAGCTTTTCCACTCTGTCTGGCAAGGAGAAACTGTGCCAGCACAGAAAACATCTCCCATCGTGTTCTAGAGGCTGCACGGAGGTCTGCCGAGTGTTTTGCAAGAAGAGAAAGAAAGTTGTCCAAAACAGCTTGCAATCGAATGTTCATGTGAATAGAAAAGGCAGGAGAGTGGTCAGGTACTGTTTTCTCTCAGTTGGCAAGCTGCGCACACAATCGCAGTGTTGTACAGCTTGTTTCATCACCTTTGCCAAGTTGCCGCTCTCTCCGGCTCCCGGAGACGAAGAAGCTGCTTCTTCGCGCAAAGACGATTCTGCCGCTCACAGTGCTCTGCAGTGTGTGTCTTCTGCCGAAAGAGATCCGGGAGCTGTGCTTAGCTCTGCAGAGCACCGTACCTTCGTCTTTAGCCTCTCTTCTCGTCTACATCTTAGCAAAAAGCTTTTCCACTCTGTCTGGCAAGGAGAAACTGTGCCAGCACAGAAAACATCTCCCATCGTGTTCTAGAGGCTGCACGGAGGTCTGCCGAGTGTTTTGCAAGAAGAGAAAGAAAGTTGTCCAAAACAGCTTGCAATCGAATGTTCATGTGAATAGAAAAGGCAGGAGAGTGGTCAGGTACTGTTTTCTCTCAGTTGGCAAGCTGCGCACACAATCGCAGTGTTGTACAGCTTGTTTCATCACCTTTGCCAAGTTGCCGCTCTCTCCGGCTCCCGGAGACCAAGAAGCTGCTTCTTCGCGCAAAGACGATTCTGCCGCTCACAGTGCTCTGCAGTGAGTGTCTTCTGCCGAAAGAGATCCGGGAGCTGTGCTTAGCTCTGCAGAGCACCGTACCTTCGTCTTTAGCCTCTCTTCTCGTCTACATCTTAGCAAAAAGCTTTTCCACTCTGTCTGGCAAGGAGAAACTGTGCCAGCACAGAAAACATCTCCCATCGTGTTCTAGAGGCTGCACGCAGGTCTGCCGAGTGTTTTGCAAGAAGAGAAAGAAAGTTGTCCAAAACAGCTTGCAATCGAATGTTCATGTGAATAGAAAAGGCAGGAGAGTGGTCAGGTACTGTTTTCTCTCAGTTGGCAAGCTGCGCACACAATCGCAGTGTTGTACAGCTTGTTTCATCACCTTTGCCAAGTTGCCGCTCTCTCCGGCTCCCGGAGACGAAGAAGCTGCTTCTTCGCGCAAAGACGATTCTGCCGCTCACAGTGCTCTGCAGTGTGTGTCTTCTGCCGAAAGAGATCCGGGAGCTGTGCTTAGCTCTGCAGAGCACCGTACCTTCGTCTTTAGCCTCTCTTCTCGTCTACATCTTAGCAAAAAGCTTTTCCACTCTGTCTGGCAAGGAGAAACTGTGCCAGCACAGAAAACATCTCCCATCGTGTTCTAGAGGCTGCACGGAGGTCTGCCGAGTGTTTTGCAAGAAGAGAAAGAAAGTTGTCCAAAACAGCTTGCAATCGAATGATCATGTGAATAGAAAAGGCAGGAGAGTGGTCAGGTACTGTTTTCTCTCACTTGGCAAGCTGCGCACACAATCGCAGTGTTGTACAGCTTGTTTCATCACCTTTGCCAAGCTGCCGCTCTCTCCGGCTCCCGGAGACGAAGAAGCTGCTTCTTCGCGCAAAGACGATTCTGCCGCTCACAGTGCTCTGCAGTGTGTGTCTTCTGCCGAAAGAGATCCGGGAGCTGTGCTTAGCTCTGCAGAGCACCGTACCTTCGTCTTTAGCCTCTCTTCTCGTCTACATCTTAGCAAAAAGCTTTTCCACTCTGTCTGGCAAGGAGAAACTGTGCCAGCACAGAAAACATCTCCCATCGTGTTCTAGAGGCTGCACGGAGGTCTGCCGAGTGTTTTGCAAGAAGAGAAAGAAAGTTGTCCAAAACAGCTTGCAATCGAATGTTCATGTGAATAGAAAAGGCAGGAGAGTGGTCAGGTACTGTTTTCTCTCAGTTGGCAAGCTGCGCACACAATCGCAGTGTTGTACAGCTTGTTTCATCACCTTTGCCAAGTTGCCGCTCTCTCCGGCTCCCGGAGACGAAGAAGCTGCTTCTTCGCGCAAAGACGATTCTGCCGCTCACAGTGCTCTGCAGTGTGTGTCTTCTGCCGAAAGAGATCCGGGAGCTGTGCTTAGCTCTGCAGAGCACCGTACCTTCGTCTTTAGCCTCTCTTCTCGTCTACATCTTAGCAAAAAGCTTTTCCACTCTGTCTGGCAAGGAGAAACTGTGCCAGCACAGAAAACATCTCCCATCGTGTTCTAGAGGCTGCACGGAGGTCTGCCGAGTGTTTTGCAAGAAGAGAAAGAAAGTTGTCCAAAACAGCTTGCAATCGAATGTTCATGTGAATAGAAAAGGCAGGAGAGTGGTCAGGTACTGTTTTCTCTCACTTGGCAAGCTGCGCACACAATCGCAGTGTTGTACAGCTTGTTTCATCACCTTTGCCAAGCTGCCGCTCTCTCCGGCTCCCGGAGACGAAGAAGCTGCTTCTTCGCGCAAAGACGATTCTGCCGCTCACAGTGCTCTGCAGTGTGTGTCTTCTGCCGAAAGAGATCCGGGAGCTGTGCTTAGCTCTGCAGAGCACCGTACCTTCGTCTTTAGCCTCTCTTCTCGTCTACATCTTAGCAAAAAGCTTTTCCACTCTGTCTGGCAAGGAGAAACTGTGCCAGCACAGAAAACATCTCCCATCGTGTTCTAGAGGCTGCACGGAGGTCTGCCGAGTGTTTTGCAAGAAGAGAAAGAAAGTTGTCCAAAACAGCTTGCAATCGAATGTTCATGTGAATAGAAAAGGCAGGAGAGTGGTCAGGTACTGTTTTCTCTCAGTTGGCAAGCTGCGCACACAATCGCAGTGTTGTACAGCTTGTTTCATCACCTTTGCCAAGTTGCCGCTCTCTCCGGCTCCCGGAGACGAAGAAGCTGCTTCTTCGCGCAAAGACGATTCTGCCGCTCACAGTGCTCTGCGGTGTGCGGCTTCTGCCGAAAGAGGTCCGGGAGCTGTGCTTAGCACTGTACAGCACCGTACCTTCGTCTTTAGCCTCTCTTCTCGTCTACATCTTAGCAAAAAGCTTTTCCACTCTGTCTGGCAAGGAGAAACTGTGCCAGCACAGAAAACATCTCCCATCGTGTTCTAGAGGCTGCACGGAGGTCTGCCGAGTGTTTTGCAAGAAGAGAAAGAAAGTTGTCCAAAACAGCTTGCAATCGAATGTTCATGTGAATAGAAAAGGCAGGAGAGTGGTCAGGTACTGTTTTCTCTCAGTTGGCAAGCTGCGCACACAATCGCAGTGTTGTACAGCTTGTTTCATCACCTTTGCCAAGTTGCCGCTCTCTCCGGCTCCCGGAGACGAAGAAGCTGCTTCTTCGCGCAAAGACGATTCTGCCGCTCACAGTGCTCTGCAGTGTGTGTCTTCTGCCGAAAGAGATCCGGGAGCTGTGCTTAGCTCTGCAGAGCACCGTACCTTCGTCTTTAGGCTCTCTTCTCGTCTACATCTTAGCAAAAAGCTTTTCCACTCTGTTTTGCAAGGAGAAACTGTGCCAGCACAGAAAACATCTCCCATCGTGTTCTAGAGGCTGCACGGAGGTCTGCCGAGTGTTTTGCAAGAAGAGAAAGAAAGTTGTCCAAAACAGCTTGCAATCGAATGTTCATGTGAATAGAAAAGGCAGGAGAGTGGTCAGGTACTGTTTTCTCTCAGTTGGCAAGCTGCGCACACAATCGCAGTGTTGTACAGCTTGTTTCATCACCTTTGCCAAGTTGCCGCTCTCTCCGGCTCCCGGAGACCAAGAAGCTGCTTCTTCGCGCAAAGACGATTCTGCCGCTCACAGTGCTCTGCAGTGTGTGTCTTCTGCCGAAAGAGATCCGGGAGCTGTGCTTAGCTCTGCAGAGCACCGTACCTTCGTCTTTAGCCTCTCTTCTCGTCTACATCTTAGCAAAAAGCTTTTCCACTCTGTCTGGCAAGGAGAAACTGTGCCAGCACAGAAAACATCTCCCATCGTGTTCTAGAGGCTGCACGGAGGTCTGCCGAGTGTTTTGCAAGAAGAGAAAGAAAGTTGTCCAAAACAGCTTGCAATCGAATGTTCATGTGAATAGAAAAGGCAGGAGAGTGGTCAGGTACTGTTTTCTCTCACTTGGCAAGCTGCGCACACAATCGCAGTGTTGTACAGCTTGTTTCATCACCTTTGCCAAGCTGCCGCTCTCTCCGGCTCCCGGAGACGAAGAAGCTGCTTCTTCGCGCAAAGACGATTCTGCCGCTCACAGTGCTCTGCAGTGTGTGTCTTCTGCCGAAAGAGATCCGGGAGCTGTGCTTAGCTCTGCAGAGCACCGTACCTTCGTCTTTAGCCTCTCTTCTCGTCTACATCTTAGCAAAAAGCTTTTCCACTCTGTCTGGCAAGGAGAAACTGTGCCAGCACAGAAAACATCTCCCATCGTGTTCTAGAGGCTGCACGGAGGTCTGCCGAGTGTTTTGCAAGAAGAGAAAGAAAGTTGTCCAAAACAGCTTGCAATCGAATGTTCATGTGAATAGAAAAGGCAGGAGAGTGGTCAGGTACTGTTTTCTCTCAGTTGGCAAGCTGCGCACACAATCGCAGTGTTGTACAGCTTGTTTCATCACCTTTGCCAAGTTGCCGCTCTCTCCGGCTCCCGGAGACGAAGAAGCTGCTTCTTCGCGCAAAGACGATTCTGCCGCTCACAGTGCTCTGCAGTGTGTGTCTTCTGCCGAAAGAGATCCGGGAGCTGTGCTTAGCTCTGCAGAGCACCGTACCTTCGTCTTTAGCCTCTCTTCTCGTCTACATCTTAGCAAAAAGCTTTTCCACTCTGTCTGGCAAGGAGAAACTGTGCCAGCACAGAAAACATCTCCCATCGTGTTCTAGAGGCTGCACGGAGGTCTGCCGAGTGTTTTGCAAGAAGAGAAAGAAAGTTGTCCAAAACAGCTTGCAATCGAATGTTCATGTGAATAGAAAAGGCAGGAGAGTGGTCAGGTACTGTTTTCTCTCAGTTGGCAAGCTGCGCACACAATCGCAGTGTTGTACAGCTTGTTTCATCACCTTTGCCAAGTTGCCGCTCTCTCCGGCTCCCGGAGACGAAGAAGCTGCTTCTTCGCGCAAAGACGATTCTGCCGCTCACAGTGCTCTGCGGTGTGCGGCTTCTGCCGAAAGAGGTCCGGGAGCTGTGCTTAGCACTGTACAGCACCGTACCTTCGTCTTTAGCCTCTCTTCTCGTCTACATCTTAGCAAAAAGCTTTTCCACTCTGTCTGGCAAGGAGAAACTGTGCCAGCACAGAAAACATCTCCCATCGTGTTCTAGAGGCTGCACGGAGGTCTGCCGAGTGTTTTGCAAGAAGAGAAAGAAAGTTGTCCAAAACAGCTTGCAATCGAATGTTCATGTGAATAGAAAAGGCCGGGAGAGTGGTCAGGTACTGTTTTCTCTCAGTTGGCAAGCTGCGCACACAATCGCAGTGTTGTACAGCTTGTTTCATCACCTTTGCCAAGTTGCCGCTCTCTCCGGCTCCCGGAGACGAAGAAGCTGCTTCTTCGCGCAAAGACGATTCTGCCGCTCACAGTGCTCTGCAGTGTGTGTCTTCTGCCGAAAGAGATCCGGGAGCTGTGCTTAGCTCTGCAGAGCACCGTACCTTCGTCTTTAGCCTCTCTTCTCGTCTACATCTTAGCAAAAAGCTTTTCCACTCTGTCTGGCAAGGAGAAACTGTGCCAGCACAGAAAACATCTCCCATCGTGTTCTAGAGGCTGCACGGAGGTCTGCCGAGTGTTTTGCAAGAAGAGAAAGAAAGTTGTCCAAAACAGCTTGCAATCGAATGTTCATGTGAATAGAAAAGGCAGGAGAGTGGTCAGGTACTGTTTTCTCTCAGTTGGCAAGCTGCGCACACAATCGCAGTGTTGTACAGCTTGTTTCATCACCTTTGCCAAGTTGCCGCTCTCTCCGGCTCCCGGAGACGAAGAAGCTGCTTCTTCGCGCAAAGACGATTCTGCCGCTCACAGTGCTCTGCGGTGTGCGGCTTCTGCCGAAAGAGGTCCGGGAGCTGTGCTTAGCACTGTACAGCACCGTACCTTCGTCTTTAGCCTCTCTTCTCGTCTACATCTTAGCAAAAAGCTTTTCCACTCTGTCTGGCAAGGAGAAACTGTGCCAGCACAGAAAACATCTCCCATCGTGTTCTAGAGGCTGCACGGAGGTCTGCCGAGTGTTTTGCAAGAAGAGAAAGAAAGTTGTCCAAAACAGCTTGCAATCGAATGTTCATGTGAATAGAAAAGGCCGGGAGAGTGGTCAGGTACTGTTTTCTCTCAGTTGGCAAGCTGCGCACACAATCGCAGTGTTGTACAGCTTGTTTCATCACCTTTGCCAAGTTGCCGCTCTCTCCGGCTCCCGGAGACGAAGAAGCTGCTTCTTCGCGCAAAGACGATTCTGCCGCTCACAGTGCTCTGCAGTGTGTGTCTTCTGCCGAAAGAGATCCGGGAGCTGTGCTTAGCTCTGCAGAGCACCGTACCTTCGTCTTTAGCCTCTCTTCTCGTCTACATCTTAGCAAAAAGCTTTTCCACTCTGTCTGGCAAGGAGAAACTGTGCCAGCACAGAAAACATCTCCCATCGTGTTCTAGAGGCTGCACGGAGGTCTGCCGAGTGTTTTGCAAGAAGAGAAAGAAAGTTGTCCAAAACAGCTTGCAATCGAATGTTCATGTGAATAGAAAAGGCAGGAGAGTGGTCAGGTACTGTTTTCTCTCAGTTGGCAAGCTGCGCACACAATCGCAGTGTTGTACAGCTTGTTTCATCACCTTTGCCAAGTTGCCGCTCTCTCCGGCTCCCGGAGACGAAGAAGCTGCTTCTTCGCGCAAAGACGATTCTGCCGCTCACAGTGCTCTGCAGTGTGTGTCTTCTGCCGAAAGAGATCCGGGAGCTGTGCTTAGCTCTGCAGAGCACCGTACCTTCGTCTTTAGCCTCTCTTCTCGTCTACATCTTAGCAAAAAGCTTTTCCACTCTGTCTGGCAAGGAGAAACTGTGCCAGCACAGAAAACATCTCCCATCGTGTTCTAGAGGCTGCACGGAGGTCTGCCGAGTGTTTTGCAAGAAGAGAAAGAAAGTTGTCCAAAACAGCTTGCAATCGAATGTTCATGTGAATAGAAAAGGCAGGAGAGTGGTCAGGTACTGTTTTCTCTCAGTTGGCAAGCTGCGCACACAATCGCAGTGTTGTACAGCTTGTTTCATCACCTTTGCCAAGTTGCCGCTCGCTCCGGCTCCCGGAGACGAAGAAGCTGCTTCTTCGCGCAAAGACGATTCTGCCGCTCACAGTGCTCTGCAGTGTGTGTCTTCTGCCGAAAGAGATCCGGGAGCTGTGCTTAGCTCTGCAGAGCACCGTACCTTCGTCTTTAGCCTCTCTTCTCGTCTACATCTTAGCAAAAAGCTTTTCCACTCTGTCTGGCAAGGAGAAACTGTGCCAGCACAGAAAACATCTCCCATCGTGTTCTAGAGGCTGCACGGAGGTCTGCCGAGTGTTTTGCAAGAAGAGAAAGAAAGTTGTCCAAAACAGCTTGCAATCGAATGTTCATGTGAATAGAAAAGGCAGGAGAGTGGTCAGGTACTGTTTTCTCTCAGTTGGCAAGCTGCGCACACAATCGCAGTGTTGTACAGCTTGTTTCATCACCTTTGCCAAGTTGCCGCTCTCTCCGGCTCCCGGAGACGAAGAAGCTGCTTCTTCGCGCAAAGACGATTCTGCCGCTCACAGTGCTCTGCAGTGTGTGTCTTCTGCCGAAAGAGATCCGGGAGCTGTGCTTAGCTCTGCAGAGCACCGTACCTTCGTCTTTAGCCTCTCTTCTCGTCTACATCTTAGCAAAAAGCTTTTCCACTCTGTCTGGCAAGGAGAAACTGTGCCAGCACAGAAAACATCTCCCATCGTGTTCTAGAGGCTGCACGGAGGTCTGCCGAGTGTTTTGCAAGAAGAGAAAGAAAGTTGTCCAAAACAGCTTGCAATCGAATGTTCATGTGAATAGAAAAGGCAGGAGAGTGGTCAGGTACTGTTTTCTCTCAGTTGGCAAGCTGCGCACACAATCGCAGTGTTGTACAGCTTGTTTCATCACCTTTGCCAAGTTGCCGCTCTCTCCGGCTCCCGGAGACGAAGAAGCTGCTTCTTCGCGCAAAGACGATTCTGCCGCTCACAGTGCTCTGCAGTGTGTGTCTTCTGCCGAAAGAGATCCGGGAGCTGTGCTTAGCTCTGCAGAGCACCGTACCTTCGTCTTTAGCCTCTCTTCTCGTCTACATCTTAGCAAAAAGCTTTTCCACTCTGTCTGGCAAGGAGAAACTGTGCCAGCACAGAAAACATCTCCCATCGTGTTCTAGAGGCTGCACGGAGGTCTGCCGAGTGTTTTGCAAGAAGAGAAAGAAAGTTGTCCAAAACAGCTTGCAATCGAATGTTCATGTGAATAGAAAAGGCAGGAGAGTGGTCAGGTACTGTTTTCTCTCAGTTGGCAAGCTGCGCACACAATCGCAGTGTTGTACAGCTTGTTTCATCACCTTTGCCAAGTTGCCGCTCTCTCCGGCTCCCGGAGACGAAGAAGCTGCTTCTTCGCGCAAAGACGATTCTGCCGCTCACAGTGCTCTGCAGTGTGTGTCTTCTGCCGAAAGAGATCCGGGAGCTGTGCTTAGCTCTGCAGAGCACCGTACCTTCGTCTTTAGCCTCTCTTCTCGTCTACATCTTAGCAAAAAGCTTTTCCACTCTGTCTGGCAAGGAGAAACTGTGCCAGCACAGAAAACATCTCCCATCGTGTTCTAGAGGCTGCACGGAGGTCTGCCGAGTGTTTTGCAAGAAGAGAAAGAAAGTTGTCAAAAACAGCTTGCAATCGAATGTTCATGTGAATAGAAAAGGCAGGAGAGTGGTCAGGTACTGTTTTCTCTCAGTTGGCAAGCTGCGCACACAATCGCAGTGTTGTACAGCTTGTTTCATCACCTTTGCCAAGTTGCCGCTCGCTCCGGCTCCCGGAGACGAAGAAGCTGCTTCTTCGCGCAAAGACGATTCTGCCGCTCACAGTGCTCTGCAGTGTGTGTCTTCTGCCGAAAGAGATCCGGGAGCTGTGCTTAGCTCTGCAGAGCACCGTACCTTCGTCTTTAGCCTCTCTTCTCGTCTACATCTTAGCAAAAAGCTTTTCCACTCTGTCTGGCAAGGAGAAACTGTGCCAGCACAGAAAACATCTCCCATCGTGTTCTAGAGGCTGCACGGAGGTCTGCCGAGTGTTTGGCAAGAAGAGAAAGAAAGTTGTCCAAAACAGCTTGCAATCGAATGTTCATGTGAATAGAAAAGGCAGGAGAGTGGTCAGGTACTGTTTTCTCTCAGTTGGCAAGCTGCGCACACAATCGCAGTGTTGTACAGCTTGTTTCATCACCTTTGCGAAGCTGCCGCTCTCTCCGGCTCCCGGAGACGAAGAAGCTGCTTCTTCGCGCAAAGACGATTCTGCCGCTCACAGTGCTCTGCGGTGTGTGTCTTCTGCCGAAAGAGATCCGGGAGCTGTGCTTAGCTCTGCAGAGCACCGTACCTTCGTCTTTAGCCTCTCTTCTCGTCTACATCTTAGCAAAAAGCTTTTCCACTCTGTCTGGCAAGGAGAAACTGTGCCAGCACAGAAAACATCTCCCATCGTGTTCTAGAGGCTGCACGGAGGTCTGCCGAGTGTTTTGCAAGAAGAGAAAGAAAGTTGTCCAAAACAGCTTGCAATCGAATGTTCATGTGAATAGAAAAGGCAGGAGAGTGGTCAGGTACTGTTTTCTCTCAGTTGGCAAGCTGCGCACACAATCGCAGTGTTGTACAGCTTGTTTCATCACCTTTGCGAAGCTGCCGCTCTCTCCGGCTCCCGGAGACGAAGAAGCTGCTTCTTCGCGCAAAGACGATTCTGCCGCTCACAGTGCTCTGCAGTGTGTGTCTTCTGCCGAAAGAGATCCGGGAGCTGTGCTTAGCTCTGCAGAGCACCGTACCTTCGTCTTTAGGCTCTCTTCTCGTCTACATCTTAGCAAAAAGCTTTTCCACTCTGTCTGGCAAGGAGAAACTGTGCCAGCACAGAAAACATCTCCCATCGTGTTCTAGAGGCTGCACGGAGGTCTGCCGAGTGTTTTGCAAGAAGAGAAAGAAAGTTGTCCAAAACAGCTTGCAATCGAATGTTCATGTGAATAGAAAAGGCAGGAGAGTGGTCAGGTACTGTTTTCTCTCAGTTGGCAAGCTGCGCACACAATCGCAGTGTTGTACAGCTTGTTTCATCACCTTTGCCAAGTTGCCGCTCTCTCCGGCTCCCGGAGACGAAGAAGCTGCTTCTTCGCGCAAAGACGATTCTGCCGCTCACAGTGCTCTGCAGTGTGTGTCTTCTGCCGAAAGAGATCCGGGAGCTGTGCTTAGCTCTGCAGAGCACCGTACCTTCGTCTTTAGCCTCTCTTCTCGTCTACATCTTAGCAAAAAGCTTTTCCACTCTGTCTGGCAAGGAGAAACTGTGCCAGCACAGAAAACATCTCCCATCGTGTTCTAGAGGCTGCACGGAGGTCTGCCGAGTGTTTTGCAAGAAGAGAAAGAAAGTTGTCCAAAACAGCTTGCAATCGAATGTTCATGTGAATAGAAAAGGCAGGAGAGTGGTCAGGTACTGTTTTCTCTCAGTTGGCAAGCTGCGCACACAATCGCAGTGTTGTACAGCTTGTTTCATCACCTTTGCCAAGTTGCCGCTCTCTCCGGCTCCCGGAGACGAAGAAGCTGCTTCTTCGCGCAAAGACGATTCTGCCGCTCACAGTGCTCTGCAGTGTGTGTCTTCTGCCGAAAGAGATCCGGGAGCTGTGCTTAGCTCTGCAGAGCACCGTACCTTCGTCTTTAGCCTCTCTTCTCGTCTACATCTTAGCAAAAAGCTTTTCCACTCTGTCTGGCAAGGAGAAACTGTGCCAGCACAGAAAACATCTCCCATCGTGTTCTAGAGGCTGCACGGAGGTCTGCCGAGTGTTTTGCAAGAAGAGAAAGAAAGTTGTCCAAAACAGCTTGCAATCGAATGTTCATGTGAATAGAAAAGGCAGGAGAGTGGTCAGGTACTGTTTTCTCTCAGTTGGCAAGCTGCGCACACAATCGCAGTGTTGTACAGCTTGTTTCATCACCTTTGCCAAGTTGCCGCTCTCTCCGGCTCCCGGAGACGAAGAAGCTGCTTCTTCGCGCAAAGACGATTCTGCCGCTCACAGTGCTCTGCAGTGTGTGTCTTCTGCCGAAAGAGATCCGGGAGCTGTGCTTAGCTCTGCAGAGCACCGTACCTTCGTCTTTAGCCTCTCTTCTCGTCTACATCTTAGCAAAAAGCTTTTCCACTCTGTCTGGCAAGGAGAAACTGTGCCAGCACAGAAAACATCTCCCATCGTGTTCTAGAGGCTGCACGGAGGTCTGCCGAGTGTTTTGCAAGAAGAGAAAGAAAGTTGTCCAAAACAGCTTGCAATCGAATGTTCATGTGAATAGAAAAGGCAGGAGAGTGGTCAGGTACTGTTTTCTCTCAGTTGGCAAGCTGCGCACACAATCGCAGTGTTGTACAGCTTGTTTCATCACCTTTGCCAAGTTGCCGCTTTCTCCGGCTCCCGGAGACCAAGAAGCTGCTTCTTCGCGCAAAGACGATTCTGCCGCTCACAGTGCTCTGCAGTGTGTGTCTTCTGCCGAAAGAGATCCGGGAGCTGTGCTTAGCTCTGCAGAGCACCGTACCTTCGTCTTTAGCCTCTCTTCTCGTCTACATCTTAGCAAAAAGCTTTTCCACTCTGTCTGGCAAGGAGAAACTGTGCCAGCACAGAAAACATCTCCCATCGTGTTCTAGAGGCTGCACGGAGGTCTGCCGAGTGTTTTGCAAGAAGAGAAAGAAAGTTGTCCAAAACAGCTTGCAATCGAATGTTCATGTGAATAGAAAAGGCAGGAGAGTGGTCAGGTACTGTTTTCTCTCAGTTGGCAAGCTGCGCACACAATCGCAGTGTTGTACAGCTTGTTTCATCACCTTTGCCAAGTTGCCGCTCTCTCCGGCTCCCGGAGACGAAGAAGCTGCTTCTTCGCGCAAAGACGATTCTGCCGCTCACAGTGCTCTGCGGTGTGCGGCTTCTGCCGAAAGAGGTCCGGGCGCGGTGCTTAGCACTGTACAGCACCGTACCTTCGTCTTTAGCCTCTCTTCTCGTCTACATCTTAGCAAAAAGCTTTTCCACTCTGTCTGGCAAGGAGAAACTGTGCCAGCACAGAAAACATCTCCCATCGTGTTCTAGAGGCTGCACGGAGGTCTGCCGAGTGTTTTGCAAGAAGAGAAAGAAAGTTGTCCAAAACAGCTTGCAATCGAATGTTCATGTGAATAGAAAAGGCAGGAGAGTGGTCAGGTACTGTTTTCTCTCAGTTGGCAAGCTGCGCACACAATCGCAGTGTTGTACAGCTTGTTTCATCACCTTTGCCAAGTTGCCGCTCTCTCCGGCTCCCGGAGACGAAGAAGCTGATTCTTCGCGCAAAGACGATTCTGCCGCTCACAGTGCTCTGCAGTGTGTGTCTTCTGCCGAAAGAGATCCGGGAGCTGTGCTTAGCTCTGCAGAGCACCGTACCTTCGTCTTTAGCCTCTCTTCTCGTCTACATCTTAGCAAAAAGCTTTTCCACTCTGTCTGGCAAGGAGAAACTGTGCCAGCACAGAAAACATCTCCCATCGTGTTCTAGAGGCTGCACGCAGGTCTGCCGAGTGTTTTGCAAGAAGAGAAAGAAAGTTGTCCAAAACAGCTTGCAATCGAATGTTCATGTGAATAGAAAAGGCAGGAGAGTGGTCAGGTACTGTTTTCTCTCAGTTGGCAAGCTGCGCACACAATCGCAGTGTTGTACAGCTTGTTTCATCACCTTTGCCAAGTTGCCGCTCTCTCCGGCTCCCGGAGACGAAGAAGCTGCTTCTTCGCGCAAAGACGATTCTGCCGCTCACAGTGCTCTGCAGTGTGTGTCTTCTGCCGAAAGAGATCCGGGAGCTGTGCTTAGCTCTGCAGAGCACCGTACCTTCGTCTTTAGCCTCTCTTCTCGTCTACATCTTAGCAAAAAGCTTTTCCACTCTGTCTGGCAAGGAGAAACTGTGCCAGCACAGAAAACATCTCCCATCGTGTTCTAGAGGCTGCACGGAGGTCTGCCGAGTGTTTTGCAAGAAGAGAAAGAAAGTTGTCCAAAACAGCTTGCAATCGAATGTTCATGTGAATAGAAAAGGCAGGAGAGTGGTCAGGTACTGTTTTCTCTCAGTTGGCAAGCTGCGCACACAATCGCAGTGTTGTACAGCTTGTTTCATCACCTTTGCCAAGTTGCCGCTCTCTCCGGCTCCCGGAGACGAAGAAGCTGCTTCTTCGCGCAAAGACGATTCTGCCGCTCACAGTGCTCTGCAGTGTGTGTCTTCTGCCGAAAGAGATCCGGGAGCTGTGCTTAGCTCTGCAGAGCACCGTACCTTCGTCTTTAGCCTCTCTTCTCGTCTACATCTTAGCAAAAAGCTTTTCCACTCTGTCTGGCAAGGAGAAACTGTGCCAGCACAGAAAACATCTCCCATCGTGTTCTAGAGGCTGCACGGAGGTCTGCCGAGTGTTTTGCAAGAAGAGAAAGAAAGTTGTCCAAAACAGCTTGCAATCGAATGTTCATGTGAATAGAAAAGGCAGGAGAGTGGTCAGGTACTGTTTTCTCTCAGTTGGCAAGCTGCGCACACAATCGCAGTGTTGTACAGCTTGTTTCATCACCTTTGCCAAGCTGCCGCTCTCTCCGGCTCCCGGAGACGAAGAAGCTGCTTCTTCGCGCAAAGACGATTCTGCCGCTCACAGTGCTCTGCAGTGTGTGTCTTCTGCCGAAAGAGATCCGGGAGCTGTGCTTAGCTCTGCAGAGCACCGTACCTTCGTCTTTAGCCTCTCTTCTCGTCTACATCTTAGCAAAAAGCTTTTCCACTCTGTCTGGCAAGGAGAAACTGTGCCAGCACAGAAAACATCTCCCATCGTGTTCTAGAGGCTGCACGGAGGTCTGCCGAGTGTTTTGCAAGAAGAGAAAGAAAGTTGTCCAAAACAGCTTGCAATCGAATGTTCATGTGAATAGAAAAGGCAGGAGAGTGGTCAGGTACTGTTTTCTCTCAGTTGGCAAGCTGCGCACACAATCGCAGTGTTGTACAGCTTGTTTCATCACCTTTGCCAAGTTGCCGCTCTCTCCGGCTCCCGGAGACGAAGAAGCTGCTTCTTCGCGCAAAGACGATTCTGCCGCTCACAGTGCTCTGCAGTGTGTGTCTTCTGCCGAAAGAGATCCGGGAGCTGTGCTTAGCTCTGCAGAGCACCGTACCTTCGTCTTTAGCCTCTCTTCTCGTCTACATCTTAGCAAAAAGCTTTTCCACTCTGTCTGGCAAGGAGAAACTGTGCCAGCACAGAAAACATCTCCCATCGTGTTCTAGAGGCTGCACGGAGGTCTGCCGAGTGTTTTGCAAGAAGAGAAAGAAAGTTGTCCAAAACAGCTTGCAATCGAATGTTCATGTGAATAGAAAAGGCAGGAGAGTGGTCAGGTACTGTTTTCTCTCAGTTGGCAAGCTGCGCACACAATCGCAGTGTTGTACAGCTTGTTTCATCACCTTTGCCAAGTTGCCGCTCTCTCCGGCTCCCGGAGACGAAGAAGCTGCTTCTTCGCGCAAAGACGATTCTGCCGCTCACAGTGCTCTGCAGTGTGTGTCTTCTGCCGAAAGAGATCCGGGAGCTGTGCTTAGCTCTGCAGAGCACCGTACCTTCGTCTTTAGGCTCTCTTCTCGTCTACATCTTAGCAAAAAGCTTTTCCACTCTGTCTGGCAAGGAGAAACTGTGCCAGCACAGAAAACATCTCCCATCGTGTTCTAGAGGCTGCACGGAGGTCTGCCGAGTGTTTTGCAAGAAGAGAAAGAAAGTTGTCCAAAACAGCTTGCAATCGAATGTTCATGTGAATAGAAAAGGCAGGAGAGTGGTCAGGTACTGTTTTCTCTCAGTTGGCAAGCTGCGCACACAATCGCAGTGTTGTACAGCTTGTTTCATCACCTTTGCCAAGTTGCCGCTCTCTCCGGCTCCCGGAGACGAAGAAGCTGCTTCTTCGCGCAAAGACGATTCTGCCGCTCACAGTGCTCTGCAGTGTGTGTCTTCTGCCGAAAGAGATCCGGGAGCTGTGCTTAGCTCTGCAGAGCACCGTACCTTCGTCTTTAGCCTCTCTTCTCGTCTACATCTTAGCAAAAAGCTTTTCCACTCTGTCTGGCAAGGAGAAACTGTGCCAGCACAGAAAACATCTCCCATCGTGTTCTAGAGGCTGCACGGAGGTCTGCCGAGTGTTTTGCAAGAAGAGAAAGAAAGTTGTCCAAAACAGCTTGCAATCGAATGTTCATGTGAATAGAAAAGGCAGGAGAGTGGTCAGGTACTGTTTTCTCTCAGTTGGCAAGCTGCGCACACAATCGCAGTGTTGTACAGCTTGTTTCATCACCTTTGCCAAGTTGCCGCTCTCTCCGGCTCCCGGAGACGAAGAAGCTGATTCTTCGCGCAAAGACGATTCTGCCGCTCACAGTGCTCTGCAGTGTGTGTCTTCTGCCGAAAGAGATCCGGGAGCTGTGCTTAGCTCTGCAGAGCACCGTACCTTCGTCTTTAGCCTCTCTTCTCGTCTACATCTTAGCAAAAAGCTTTTCCACTCTGTCTGGCAAGGAGAAACTGTGCCAGCACAGAAAACATCTCCCATCGTGTTCTAGAGGCTGCACGCAGGTCTGCCGAGTGTTTTGCAAGAAGAGAAAGAAAGTTGTCCAAAACAGCTTGCAATCGAATGTTCATGTGAATAGAAAAGGCAGGAGAGTGGTCAGGTACTGTTTTCTCTCAGTTGGCAAGCTGCGCACACAATCGCAGTGTTGTACAGCTTGTTTCATCACCTTTGCCAAGTTGCCGCTCTCTCCGGCTCCCGGAGACGAAGAAGCTGCTTCTTCGCGCAAAGACGATTCTGCCGCTCACAGTGCTCTGCAGTGTGTGTCTTCTGCCGAAAGAGATCCGGGAGCTGTGCTTAGCTCTGCAGAGCACCGTACCTTCGTCTTTAGCCTCTCTTCTCGTCTACATCTTAGCAAAAAGCTTTTCCACTCTGTCTGGCAAGGAGAAACTGTGCCAGCACAGAAAACATCTCCCATCGTGTTCTAGAGGCTGCACGGAGGTCTGCCGAGTGTTTTGCAAGAAGAGAAAGAAAGTTGTCCAAAACAGCTTGCAATCGAATGTTCATGTGAATAGAAAAGGCAGGAGAGTGGTCAGGTACTGTTTTCTCTCAGTTGGCAAGCTGCGCACACAATCGCAGTGTTGTACAGCTTGTTTCATCACCTTTGCCAAGTTGCCGCTCTCTCCGGCTCCCGGAGACGAAGAAGCTGCTTCTTCGCGCAAAGACGATTCTGCCGCTCACAGTGCTCTGCAGTGTGTGTCTTCTGCCGAAAGAGATCCGGGAGCTGTGCTTAGCTCTGCAGAGCACCGTACCTTCGTCTTTAGCCTCTCTTCTCGTCTACATCTTAGCAAAAAGCTTTTCCACTCTGTCTGGCAAGGAGAAACTGTGCCAGCACAGAAAACATCTCCCATCGTGTTCTAGAGGCTGCACGGAGGTCTGCCGAGTGTTTTGCAAGAAGAGAAAGAAAGTTGTCCAAAACAGCTTGCAATCGAATGTTCATGTGAATAGAAAAGGCAGGAGAGTGGTCAGGTACTGTTTTCTCTCAGTTGGCAAGCTGCGCACACAATCGCAGTGTTGTACAGCTTGTTTCATCACCTTTGCAGTTGCCGCTCTCTCCGGCTCCCGGAGACGAAGAAGCTGCTTCTTCGCGCAAAGACGATTCTGCCGCTCACAGTGCTCTGCAGTGTGTGTCTTCTGCCGAAAGAGATCCGGGAGCTGTGCTTAGCTCTGCAGAGCACCGTACCTTCGTCTTTAGCCTCTCTTCTCGTCTACATCTTAGCAAAAAGCTTTTCCACTCTGTCTGGCAAGGAGAAACTGTGCCAGCACAGAAAACATCTCCATCGTGTTCTAGAGGCTGCACGGAGGTCTGCCGAGTGTTTTGCAAGAAGAGAAAGAAAGTTGTCCAAAACAGCTTGCAATCGAATGTTCATGTGAATAGAAAAGGCAGGAGAGTGGTCAGGTACTGTTTTCTCTCAGTTGGCAAGCTGCGCACACAATCGCAGTGTTGTACAGCTTGTTTCATCACCTTTGCCAAGTTGCCGCTCTCTCCGGCTCCCGGAGACGAAGAAGCTGCTTCTTCGCGCAAAGACGATTCTGCCGCTCACAGTGCTCTGCAGTGTGTGTCTTCTGCCGAAAGAGATCCGGGAGCTGTGCTTAGCTCTGCAGAGCACCGTACCTTCGTCTTTAGCCTCTCTTCTCGTCTACATCTTAGCAAAAAGCTTTTCCACTCTGTCTGGCAAGGAGAAACTGTGCCAGCACAGAAAACATCTCCCATCGTGTTCTAGAGGCTGCACGGAGGTCTGCCGAGTGTTTTGCAAGAAGAGAAAGAAAGTTGTCCAAAACAGCTTGCAATCGAATGTTCATGTGAATAGAAAAGGCAGGAGAGTGGTCAGGTACTGTTTTCTCTCAGTTGGCAAGCTGCGCACACAATCGCAGTGTTGTACAGCTTGTTTCATCACCTTTGCCAAGTTGCCGCTCTCTCGGCTCCCGGAGACGAAGAAGCTGCTTCTTCGCGCAAAGACGATTCTGCCGCTCACAGTGCTCTGCAGTGTGTGTCTTCTGCGAAAGAGATCCGGGAGCTGTGCTTAGCTCTGCAGAGCACCGTACCTTCGTCTTTAGCCTCTCTTCTCGTCTACATCTTAGCAAAAGCTTTTCCACTCTGTCTGGCAAGGAGAAACTGTGCCAGCACAGAAAACATCTCCCATCGTGTTCTAGAGGCTGCACGGAGGTCTGCCGAGTGTTTTGCAAGAAGAGAAAGAAAGTTGTCCAAAACAGCTTGCAATCGAATGTTCATGTGAATAGAAAGGCAGGAGAGTGGTCAGGTACTGTTTTCTCTCAGTTGGCAAGCTGCGCACACAATCGCAGTGTTGTACAGCTTGTTTCATCACCTTTGCCAAGTTGCCGCTCTCTCCGGCTCCCGGAGACGAAGAAGCTGCTTCTTCGCGCAAAGACGATTCTGCCGCTCACAGTGCTCTGCGGTGTGCGGCTTCTGCCGAAAGAGGTCCGGGAGCGTTGCTTAGCTCTGCAGAGCACCGTACCTTCGTCTTTAGGCTCTCTTCTCGTCTACATCTTAGCAAAAAGCTTTTCCACTCTGTCTGGCAAGGAGAAACTGTGCCAGCACAGAAAACATCTCCCATCGTGTTCTAGAGGCTGCACGGAGGTCTGCCGAGTGTTTTGCAAGAAGAGAAAGAAAGTTGTCCAAAACAGCTTGCAATCGAATGTTCATGTGAATAGAAAAGGCAGGAGAGTGGTCAGGTACTGTTTTCTCTCAGTTGGCAAGCTGCGCACACAATCGCAGTGTTGTACAGCTTGTTTCATCACCTTTGCCAAGTTGCCGCTCTCTCCGGCTCCCGGAGACGAAGAAGCTGCTTCTTCGCGCAAAGACGATTCTGCCGCTCACAGTGCTCTGCGGTGTGCGGCTTCTGCCGAAAGAGGTCCGGGAGCGGTGCTTAGCTCTGCAGAGCACCGTACCTTCGTCTTTAGCCTCTCTTCTCGTCTACATCTTAGCAAAAAGCTTTTCCACTCTGTCTGGCAAGGAGAAACTGTGCCAGCACAGAAAACATCTCCCATCGTGTTCTAGAGGCTGCACGGAGGTCTGCCGAGTGTTTTGCAAGAAGAGAAAGAAAGTTGTCCAAAACAGCTTGCAATCGAATGTTCATGTGAATAGAAAAGGCAGGAGAGTGGTCAGGTACTGTTTTCTCTCAGTTGGCAAGCTGCGCACACAATCGCAGTGTTGTACAGCTTGTTTCATCACCTTTGCCAAGTTGCCGCTCTCTCCGGCTCCCGGAGACGAAGAAGCTGCTTCTTCGCGCAAAGACGATTCTGCCGCTCACAGTGCTCTGCAGTGTGTGTCTTCTGCCGAAAGAGATCCGGGAGCTGTGCTTAGCTCTGCAGAGCACCGTACCTTCGTCTTTAGCCTCTCTTCTCGTCTACATCTTAGCAAAAAGCTTTTCCACTCTGTCTGGCAAGGAGAAACTGTGCCAGCACAGAAAACATCTCCCATCGTGTTCTAGAGGCTGCACGGAGGTCTGCCGAGTGTTTTGCAAGAGCAAGAAGAGAAAGAAAGTTGTCCAAAACAGCTTGCAATCGAATGTTCATGTGAATAGAAAAGGCAGGAGAGTGGTCAGGTACTGTTTTCTCTCAGTTGGCAAGCTGCGCACACAATCGCAGTGTTGTACAGCTTGTTTCATCACCTTTGCCAAGTTGCCGCTCTCTCCGGCTCCCGGAGACGAAGAAGCTGCTTCTTCGCGCAAAGACGATTCTGCCGCTCACAGTGCTCTGCAGTGTGTGTCTTCTGCCGAAAGAGATCCGGGAGCTGTGCTTAGCTCTGCAGAGCACCGTACCTTCGTCTTTAGCCTCTCTTCTCGTCTACATCTTAGCAAAAAGCTTTTCCACTCTGTCTGGCAAGGAGAAACTGTGCCAGCACAGAAAACATCTCCCATCGTGTTCTAGAGGCTGCACGGAGGTCTGCCGAGTGTTTTGCAAGAAGAGAAAGAAAGTTGTCCAAAACAGCTTGCAATCGAATGTTCATGTGAATAGAAAAGGCAGGAGAGTGGTCAGGTACTGTTTTCTCTCAGTTGGCAAGCTGCGCACACAATCGCAGTGTTGTACAGCTTGTTTCATCACCTTTGCCAAGTTGCCGCTCTCTCCGGCTCCCGGAGACGAAGAAGCTGCTTCTTCGCGCAAAGACGATTCTGCCGCTCACAGTGCTCTGCAGTGTGTGTCTTCTGCCGAAAGAGATCCGGGAGCTGTGCTTAGCTCTGCAGAGCACCGTACCTTCGTCTTTAGGCTCTCTTCTCGTCTACATCTTAGCAAAAAGCTTTTCCACTCTGTCTGGCAAGGAGAAACTGTGCCAGCACAGAAAACATCTCCCATCGTGTTCTAGAGGCTGCACGCAGGTCTGCCGAGTGTTTTGCAAGAAGAGAAAGAAAGTTGTCCAAAACAGCTTGCAATCGAATGTTCATGTGAATAGAAAAGGCAGGAGAGTGGTCAGGTACTGTTTTCTCTCAGTTGGCAAGCTGCGCACACAATCGCAGTGTTGTACAGCTTGTTTCATCACCTTTGCCAAGTTGCCGCTCTCTCCGGCTCCCGGAGACGAAGAAGCTGCTTCTTCGCGCAAAGACGATTCTGCCGCTCACAGTGATCTGCGGTGTGCGGCTTCTGCCGAAAGAGGTCCGGGAGCGGTGCTTAGCTCTGCAGAGCACCGTACCTTCGTCTTTAGCCTCTCTTCTCGTCTACATCTTAGCAAAAAGCTTTTCCACTCTGTCTGGCAAGGAGAAACTGTGCCAGCACAGAAAACATCTCCCATCGTGTTCTAGAGGCTGCACGGAGGTCTGCCGAGTGTTTTGCAAGAAGAGAAAGAAAGTTGTCCAAAACAGCTTGCAATCGAATGTTCATGTGAATAGAAAAGGCAGGAGAGTGGTCAGGTACTGTTTTCTCTCAGTTGGCAAGCTGCGCACACAATCGCAGTGTTGTACAGCTTGTTTCATCACCTTTGCCAAGTTGCCGCTCTCTCCGGCTCCCGGAGACGAAGAAGCTGCTTCTTCGCGCAAAGACGATTCTGCCGCTCACAGTGCTCTGCGGTGTGCGGCTTCTGCCGAAAGAGGTCCGGGAGCGGTGCTTAGCTCTGCAGAGCACCGTACCTTCGTCTTTAGCCTCTCTTCTCGTCTACATCTTAGCAAAAAGCTTTTCCACTCTGTCTGGCAAGGAGAAACTGTGCCAGCACAGAAAACATCTCCCATCGTGTTCTAGAGGCTGCACGGAGGTCTGCCGAGTGTTTTGCAAGAAGAGAAAGAAAGTTGTCCAAAACAGCTTGCAATCGAATGTTCATGTGAATAGAAAAGGCAGGAGAGTGGTCAGGTACTGTTTTCTCTCAGTTGGCAAGCTGCGCACACAATCGCAGTGTTGTACAGCTTGTTTCATCACCTTTGCCAAGTTGCCGCTCTCTCCGGCTCCCGGAGACGAAGAAGCTGCTTCTTCGCGCAAAGACGATTCTGCCGCTCACAGTGCTCTGCGGTGTGCGGCTTCTGCCGAAAGAGGTCCGGGAGCGGTGCTTAGCTCTGCAGAGCACCGTACCTTCGTCTTTAGCCTCTCTTCTCGTCTACATCTTAGCAAAAAGCTTTTCCACTCTGTCTGGCAAGGAGAAACTGTGCCAGCACAGAAAACATCTCCCATCGTGTTCTAGAGGCTGCACGGAGGTCTGCCGAGTGTTTTGCAAGAAGAGAAAGAAAGTTGTCCAAAACAGCTTGCAATCGAATGTTCATGTGAATAGAAAAGGCAGGAGAGTGGTCAGGTACTGTTTTCTCTCAGTTGGCAAGCTGCGCACACAATCGCAGTGTTGTACAGCTTGTTTCATCACCTTTGCCAAGTTGCCGCTCTCTCCGGCTCCCGGAGACGAAGAAGCTGCTTCTTCGCGCAAAGACGATTCTGCCGCTCACAGTGCTCTGCGGTGTGCGGCTTCTGCCGAAAGAGGTCCGGGAGCGGTGCTTAGCTCTGCAGAGCACCGTACCTTCGTCTTTAGCCTCTCTTCTCGTCTACATCTTAGCAAAAAGCTTTTCCACTCTGTCTGGCAAGGAGAAACTGTGCCAGCACAGAAAACATCTCCCATCGTGTTCTAGAGGCTGCACGGAGGTCTGCCGAGTGTTTTGCAAGAAGAGAAAGAAAGTTGTCCAAAACAGCTTGCAATCGAATGTTCATGTGAATAGAAAAGGCAGGAGAGTGGTCAGGTACTGTTTTCTCTCAGTTGGCAAGCTGCGCACACAATCGCAGTGTTGTACAGCTTGTTTCATCACCTTTGCCAAGTTGCCGCTCTCTCCGGCTCCCGGAGACGAAGAAGCTGCTTCTTCGCGCAAAGACGATTCTGCCGCTCACAGTGCTCTGCACTGTGTGTCTTCTGCCGAAAGAGGTCCGGGAGCGGTGCTTAGCTCTGCAGAGCACCGTACCTTCGTCTTTAGCCTCTCTTCTCGTCTACATCTTAGCAAAAAGCTTTTCCACTCTGTCTGGCAAGGAGAAACTGTGCCAGCACAGAAAACATCTCCCATCGTGTTCTAGAGGCTGCACGGAGGTCTGCCGAGTGTTTTGCAAGAAGAGAAAGAAAGTTGTGCAAAACAGCTTGCAATCGAATGTTCATGTGAATAGAAAAGGCAGGAGAGTGGTCAGGTACTGTTTTCTCTCAGTTGGCAAGCTGCGCACACAATCGCAGTGTTGTACAGCTTGTTTCATCACCTTTGCCAAGTTGCCGCTCTCTCCGGCTCCCGGAGACGAAGAAGCTGCTTCTTCGCGCAAAGACGATTCTGCCGCTCACAGTGCTCTGCAGTGTGTGTCTTCTGCCGAAAGAGATCCGGGAGCTGTGCTTAGCTCTGCAGAGCACCGTACCTTCGTCTTTAGCCTCTCTTCTCGTCTACATCTTAGCAAAAAGCTTTTCCACTCTGTCTGGCAAGGAGAAACTGTGCCAGCACAGAAAACATCTCCCATCGTGTTCTAGAGGCTGCACGGAGGTCTGCCGAGTGTTTTGCAAGAAGAGAAAGAAAGTTGTCCAAAACAGCTTGCAATCGAATGTTCATGTGAATAGAAAAGGCAGGAGAGTGGTCAGGTACTGTTTTCTCTCAGTTGGCAAGCTGCGCACACAATCGCAGTGTTGTACAGCTTGTTTCATCACCTTTGCCAAGTTGCCGCTCTCTCCGGCTCCCGGAGACGAAGAAGCTGCTTCTTCGCGCAAAGACGATTCTGCCGCTCACAGTGCTCTGCAGTGTGTGTCTTCTGCCGAAAGAGATCCGGGAGCTGTGCTTAGCTCTGCAGAGCACCGTACCTTCGTCTTTAGCCTCTCTTCTCGTCTACATCTTAGCAAAAGCTTTTCCACTCTGTCTGGCAAGGAGAAACTGTGCCAGCACAGAAAACATCTCCCATCGTGTTCTAGAGGCTGCACGGAGGTCTGCCGAGTGTTTTGCAAGAAGAGAAAGAAAGTTGTCCAAACCAGCTTGCAATCGAATGTTCATGTGAATAGAAAAGGCAGGAGAGTGGTCAGGTACTGTTTTCTCTCAGTTGGCAAGCTGCGCACACAATCGCAGTGTTGTACAGCTTGTTTCATCAC
The DNA here is from genome assembly GCF_028551555.1 of Melozone crissalis. Classification (NCBI taxonomy): domain Eukaryota; kingdom Metazoa; phylum Chordata; class Aves; order Passeriformes; family Passerellidae; genus Melozone; species Melozone crissalis. The sequence continues at coordinate 6,377 of NW_026536300.1, read as the reverse complement.
CTTTGCCAAGTTGCCGCTCTCTCCGGCTCCCGGAGACGAAGAAGCTGCTTCTTCGCGCAAAGACGATTCTGCCGCTCACAGTGCTCTGCAGTGTGTGTCTTCTGCCGAAAGAGATCCGGGAGCTGTGCTTAGCTCTGCAGAGCACCGTACCTTCGTCTTTAGCCTCTCTTCTCGTCTACATCTTAGCAAAAAGCTTTTCCACTCTGTCTGGCAAGGAGAAACTGTGCCAGCACAGAAAACATCTCCCATCGTGTTCTAGAGGCTGCACGGAGGTCTGCCGAGTGTTTTGCAAGAAGAGAAAGAAAGTTGTCCAAAACAGCTTGCAATCGAATGTTCATGTGAATAGAAAAGGCAGGAGAGTGGTCAGGTACTGTTTTCTCTCAGTTGGCAAGCTGCGCACACAATCGCAGTGTTGTACAGCTTGTTTCATCACCTTTGCCAAGTTGCCGCTCTCTCCGGCTCCCGGAGACGAAGAAGCTGCTTCTTCGCGCAAAGACGATTCTGCCGCTCACAGTGCTCTGCGGTGTGCGGCTTCTGCCGAAAGAGGTCCGGGAGCGGTGCTTAGCTCTGCAGAGCACCGTACCTTCGTCTTTACGCTCTCTTCTCGTCTACATCTTAGCAAAAGCTTTTCCACTCTGTCTGGCAAGGAGAAACTGTGCCAGCACAGAAAACATCTCCCATCGTGTTCTAGAGGCTGCACGGAGGTCTGCCGAGTGTTTTGCAAGAAGAGAAAGAAAGTTGTCCAAAACAGCTTGCAATCGAATGTTCATGTGAGTAGAAAAGGCAGGAGAGTGGTCAGGTACTGTTTTCTCTCAGTTGGCAAGCTGCGCACACAATCGCAGTGTTGTACAGCTTGTTTCATCACCTTTGCCAAGTTGCCGCTCTCTCCGGCTCCGGAGACGAAGAAGCTGCTTCTTCGCGCAAAGACGATTCTGCCGCTCACAGTGCTCTGCAGTGTGTGTCTTCTGCCGAAAGAGATCCGGGAGCTGTGCTTAGCTCTGCAGAGCACCGTACCTTCGTCTTTAGCCTCTCTTCTCGTCTACATCTTAGCAAAAAGCTTTTCCACTCTGTCTGGCAAGGAGAAACTGTGCCAGCACAGAAAACATCTCCCATCGTGTTCTAGAGGCTGCACGGAGGTCTGCCGAGTGTTTGGCAAGAAGAGAAAGAAAGTTGTCCAAAACAGCTTGCAATCGAATGTTCATGTGAATAGAAAAGGCAGGAGAGTGGTCAGGTACTGTTTTCTCTCAGTTGGCAAGCTGCGCACACAATCGCAGTGTTGTACAGCTTGTTTCATCACCTTTGCCAAGTTGCCGCTCTCTCCGGCTCCCGGAGACGAAGAAGCTGCTTCTTCGCGCAAAGACGATTCTGCCGCTCACAGTGCTCTGCAGTGTGTGTCTTCTGCCGAAAGAGATCCGGGAGCTGTGCTTAGCTCTGCAGAGCACCGTACCTTCGTCTTTAGCCTCTCTTCTCGTCTACATCTTAGCAAAAAGCTTTTCCACTCTGTCTGGCAAGGAGAAACTGTGCCAGCACAGAAAACATCTCCCATCGTGTTCTAGAGGCTGCACGGAGGTCTGCCGAGTGTTTTGCAAGAAGAGAAAGAAAGTTGTGCAAAACAGCTTGCAATCGAATGTTCATGTGAATAGAAAAGGCAGGAGAGTGGTCAGGTACTGTTTTCTCTCAGTTGGCAAGCTGCGCACACAATCGCAGTGTTGTACAGCTTGTTTCATCACCTTTGCCAAGTTGCCGCTCTCTCCGGCTCCCGGAGACGAAGAAGCTGCTTCTTCGCGCAAAGACGATTCTGCCGCTCACAGTGCTCTGCAGTGTGTGTCTTCTGCCGAAAGAGATCCGGGAGCTGTGCTTAGCTCTGCAGAGCACCGTACCTTCGTCTTTAGCCTCTCTTCTCGTCTACATCTTAGCAAAAGCTTTTCCACTCTGTCTGGCAAGGAGAAACTGTGCCAGCACAGAAAACATCTCCCATCGTGTTCTAGAGGCTGCACGGAGGTCTGCCGAGTGTTTTGCAAGAAGAGAAAGAAAGTTGTCCAAAACAGCTTGCAATCGAATGTTCATGTGAATAGAAAAGGCAGGAGAGTGGTCAGGTACTGTTTTCTCTCAGTTGGCAAGCTGCGCACACAATCGCAGTGTTGTACAGCTTGTTTCATCACCTTTGCCAAGTTGCCGCTCTCTCCGGCTCCCGGAGACGAAGAAGCTGCTTCTTCGCGCAAAGACGATTCTGCCGCTCACAGTGCTCTGCAGTGTGTGTCTTCTGCCGAAAGAGATCCGGGAGCTGTGCTTAGCTCTGCAGAGCACCGTACCTTCGTCTTTAGCCTCTCTTCTCGTCTACATCTTAGCAAAAAGCTTTTCCACTCTGTCTGGCAAGGAGAAACTGTGCCAGCACAGAAAACATCTCCCATCGTGTTCTAGAGGCTGCACGGAGGTCTGCCGAGTGTTTTGCAAGAAGAGAAAGAAAGTTGTCCAAAACAGCTTGCAATCGAATGTTCATGTGAATAGAAAAGGCAGGAGAGTGGTCAGGTACTGTTTTCTCTCAGTTGGCAAGCTGCGCACACAATCGCAGTGTTGTACAGCTTGTTTCATCACCTTTGCCAAGTTGCCGCTCTCTCCGGCTCCCGGAGACGAAGAAGCTGCTTCTTCGCGCAAAGACGATTCTGCCGCTCACAGTGCTCTGCAGTGTGTGTCTTCTGCCGAAAGAGATCCGGGAGCTGTGCTTAGCTCTGCAGAGCACCGTACCTTCGTCTTTAGCCTCTCTTCTCGTCTACATCTTAGCAAAAAGCTTTTCCACTCTGTCTGGCAAGGAGAAACTGTGCCAGCACAGAAAACATCTCCCATCGTGTTCTAGAGGCTGCACGGAGGTCTGCCGAGTGTTTTGCAAGAAGAGAAAGAAAGTTGTCCAAAACAGCTTGCAATCGAATGTTCATGTGAATAGAAAAGGCAGGAGAGTGGTCAGGTACTGTTTTCTCTCAGTTGGCAAGCTGCGCACACAATCGCAGTGTTGTACAGCTTGTTTCATCACCTTTGCCAAGTTGCCGCTCTCTCCGGCTCCCGGAGACGAAGAAGCTGCTTCTTCGCGCAAAGACGATTCTGCCGCTCACAGTGCTCTGCGGTGTGCGGCTTCTGCCGAAAGAGGTCCGGGAGCGGTGCTTAGCTCTGCAGAGCACCGTACCTTCGTCTTTAGCCTCTCTTCTCGTCTACATCTTAGCAAAAAGCTTTTCCACTCTGTCTGGCAAGGAGAAACTGTGCCAGCACAGAAAACATCTCCCATCGTGTTCTAGAGGCTGCACGGAGGTCTGCCGAGTGTTTTGCAAGAAGAGAAAGAAAGTTGTCCAAAACAGCTTGCAATCGAATGTTCATGTGAATAGAAAAGGCAGGAGAGTGGTCAGGTACTGTTTTCTCTCAGTTGGCAAGCTGCGCACACAATCGCAGTGTTGTACAGCTTGTTTCATCACCTTTGCCAAGTTGCCGCTCTCTCCGGCTCCCGGAGACGAAGAAGCTGCTTCTTCGCGCAAAGACGATTCTGCCGCTCACAGTGCTCTGCAGTGTGTGTCTTCTGCCGAAAGAGATCCGGGAGCTGTGCTTAGCTCTGCAGAGCACCGTACCTTCGTCTTTAGCCTCTCTTCTCGTCTACATCTTAGCAAAAAGCTTTTCCACTCTGTCTGGCAAGGAGAAACTGTGCCAGCACAGAAAACATCTCCCATCGTGTTCTAGAGGCTGCACGGAGGTCTGCCGAGTGTTTTGCAAGAAGAGAAAGAAAGTTGTCCAAAACAGCTTGCAATCGAATGTTCATGTGAATAGAAAAGGGAGGAGAGTGGTCAGGTACTGTTTTCTCTCAGTTGGCAAGCTGCGCACACAATCGCAGTGTTGTACAGCTTGTTTCATCACCTTTGCCAAGTTGCCGCTCTCTCCGGCTCCCGGAGACGAAGAAGCTGCTTCTTCGCGCAAAGACGATTCTGCCGCTCACAGTGCTCTGCAGTGTGTGTCTTCTGCCGAAAGAGATCCGGGAGCTGTGCTTAGCTCTGCAGAGCACCGTACCTTCGTCTTTAGCCTCTCTTCTCGTCTACATCTTAGCAAAAAGCTTTTCCACTCTGTCTGGCAAGGAGAAACTGTGCCAGCACAGAAAACATCTCCCATCGTGTTCTAGAGGCTGCACGGAGGTCTGCCGAGTGTTTTGCAAGAAGAGAAAGAAAGTTGTCCAAACCAGCTTGCAATCGAATGTTCATGTGAATAGAAAAGGCAGGAGAGTGGTCAGGTACTGTTTTCTCTCAGTTGGCAAGCTGCGCACACAATCGCAGTGTTGTACAGCTTGTTTCATCACCTTTGCCAAGTTGCCGCTCTCTCCGGCTCCCGGAGACGAAGAAGCTGCTTCTTCGCGCAAAGACGATTCTGCCGCTCACAGTGCTCTGCAGTGTGTGTCTTCTGCCGAAAGAGATCCGGGAGCTGTGCTTAGCTCTGCAGAGCACCGTACCTTCGTCTTTAGCCTCTCTTCTCGTCTACATCTTAGCAAAAGCTTTTCCACTCTGTCTGGCAAGGAGAAACTGTGCCAGCACAGAAAACATCTCCCATCGTGTTCTAGAGGCTGCACGGAGGTCTGCCGAGTGTTTTGCAAGAAGAGAAAGAAAGTTGTCCAAAACAGCTTGCAATCGAATGTTCATGTGAATAGAAAAGGCAGGAGAGTGGTCAGGTACTGTTTTCTCTCAGTTGGCAAGCTGCGCACACAATCGCAGTGTTGTACAGCTTGTTTCATCACCTTTGCCAAGTTGCCGCTCTCTCCGGCTCCCGGAGACGAAGAAGCTGCTTCTTCGCGCAAAGACGATTCTGCCGCTCACAGTGCTCTGCGGTGTGCGGCTTCTGCCGAAAGAGGTCCGGGAGCGGTGCTTAGCTCTGCAGAGCACCGTACCTTCGTCTTTACGCTCTCTTCTCGTCTACATCTTAGCAAAAAGCTTTTCCACTCTGTCTGGCAAGGAGAAACTGTGCCAGCACAGAAAACATCTCCCATCGTGTTCTAGAGGCTGCACGGAGGTCTGCCGAGTGTTTTGCAAGAAGAGAAAGAAAGTTGTCCAAAACAGCTTGCAATCGAATGTTCATGTGAATAGAAAAGGCAGGAGAGTGGTCAGGTACTGTTTTCTCTCAGTTGGCAAGCTGCGCACACAATCGCAGTGTTGTACAGCTTGTTTCATCACCTTTGCCAAGTTGCCGCTCTCTCCGGCTCCCGGAGACGAAGAAGCTGCTTCTTCGCGCAAAGACGATTCTGCCGCTCACAGTGCTCTGCAGTGTGTGTCTTCTGCCGAAAGAGATCCGGGAGCTGTGCTTAGCTCTGCAGAGCACCGTACCTTCGTCTTTAGCCTCTCTTCTCGTCTACATCTTAGCAAAAAGCTTTTCCACTCTGTCTGGCAAGGAGAAACTGTGCCAGCACAGAAAACATCTCCCATCGTGTTCTAGAGGCTGCACGGAGGTCTGCCGAGTGTTTGGCAAGAAGAGAAAGAAAGTTGTCCAAAACAGCTTGCAATCGAATGTTCATGTGAATAGAAAAGGCAGGAGAGTGGTCAGGTACTGTTTTCTCTCAGTTGGCAAGCTGCGCACACAATCGCAGTGTTGTACAGCTTGTTTCATCACCTTTGCCAAGTTGCCGCTCTCTCCGGCTCCCGGAGACGAAGAAGCTGCTTCTTCGCGCAAAGACGATTCTGCCGCTCACAGTGCTCTGCAGTGTGTGTCTTCTGCCGAAAGAGATCCGGGAGCTGTGCTTAGCTCTGCAGAGCACCGTACCTTCGTCTTTAGCCTCTCTTCTCGTCTACATCTTAGCAAAAAGCTTTTCCACTCTGTCTGGCAAGGAGAAACTGTGCCAGCACAGAAAACATCTCCCATCGTGTTCTAGAGGCTGCACGGAGGTCTGCCGAGTGTTTTGCAAGAAGAGAAAGAAAGTTGTGCAAAACAGCTTGCAATCGAATGTTCATGTGAATAGAAAAGGCAGGAGAGTGGTCAGGTACTGTTTTCTCTCAGTTGGCAAGCTGCGCACACAATCGCAGTGTTGTACAGCTTGTTTCATCACCTTTGCCAAGTTGCCGCTCTCTCCGGCTCCCGGAGACGAAGAAGCTGCTTCTTCGCGCAAAGACGATTCTGCCGCTCACAGTGCTCTGCAGTGTGTGTCTTCTGCCGAAAGAGATCCGGGAGCTGTGCTTAGCTCTGCAGAGCACCGTACCTTCGTCTTTAGCCTCTCTTCTCGTCTACATCTTAGCAAAAAGCTTTTCCACTCTGTCTGGCAAGGAGAAACTGTGCCAGCACAGAAAACATCTCCCATCGTGTTCTAGAGGCTGCACGGAGGTCTGCCGAGTGTTTTGCAAGAAGAGAAAGAAAGTTGTCCAAAACAG